>NC_085876.1:46985154-47002654 GCF_034702125.1 Engraulis encrasicolus
CATTCACACTTGACAGTCAACTGTTGCCTCATTGAACTATAATTAATGGCATAGCACTGAGTGATAATTAATCATTTTGTCAAAAGTCTGGTCCATCTTCTGTGATTTCGATGAATTCAATTTCAAACTATTATTTTTGAGCGCGGTATTATAATATCTACCTACACGCTTTCGGGTTGGGCCCGTCCAATTTTTTCTGGGCCCACCTGTTTTATTATTTCTGCCTACGCCCCTGACCCCTATATAGACAGGGCCCTGGTGACTCAGTCACACTTCACCCCCCTGAACCACACCCCTGGCTGTGGGAAGAGAAAACGCTCTAAAAATATGTATGCTCACAAAAGAAAAGGAAAAAAACAGGAACTGAGTCATACAACATGTGTGGAGCTAGAATAAAGCAACCATTAAGGAACATAATGTAATGGGGGAAATAAAGTTGTCTTTCCAATGGTAAAAAAAGCACCCAAACACAGAGGGCCTAACGGTTTCTAAATATAGCACTAGAAGAAGGACAATGGCGGAAAACTATACACAAAAACAAAACAAAAACCCGGGAACTGACTGATGAAAGATATCAATGGAGATGGAATAAAACAACAATGTCGATATCCATATCCCTGATATACATTCCCTTAGGTGTGCATGCACACACACACACACACACACACACACACACACACACACACACACACACACACACACACACACACACACACACACACACACACACACACACACACACACACACGCACACACACACACACACACACACACACACACACACACACACACACACACAAAAGCACATTCCCTCAGGTCAGCTGCCGGCATGTAATAGATAGCACACGTGGCACACACATGGCACTCTGCTTCCATTCATATCCTCCTTTTTTAAAAACACACCACCGGTCCACCCACCACTACCCATTAATGGAAAAATGGGAGAAAAAGGAAGGAAACAAAGTACAGTACACCCAAACACATAACAAAGACAGTGCTCTACTACAGAGGCAATTTTAGGGTAAGCTGGGGCCCCAAGCGAAAATTCAAAAGAGTGAACTGTAGTTTAAAATCGTAACTATTATTCACCATCTGTAGGCTTGGGGGGCCCCAAGCGGCTGCCTGCCCTAGCCTGGTGACAAGATGCGCCTCTGGCTCCCCACCGCTCTGCTCCCCCACCCCCTTCCACCGTCTCCTTGTTGACATGCATTAGGTCCATTCAAGCCCGCCGACAGGGTCCCCCAAAGGGGTATGTTGTCCCGGGCCCATAGAGGTAAGGGAGCCAAGATTGGGTCCCCATTACATTGTAGGCTATGTATTGGATAGATAGGGGGTCCTTTCCGATGACTTTGTCCTGGGCCCAGCAAAAGCTGTCGGCGGCCCCGGGTCCATTAGCTGCACCTGGTGAACTACAAGTGAGGTGGATATGGAGCTCAAGTGTGTGGGCCACTGGTCTGTTTTCGTACCCTGAACATATTAAAAGCACACTAAAAATACATCATCATGGCCGAGCGCTTTGTTGCGTGCCGCCATTGGTTCATTCGGAGCCCTTGCATTGCATCGTGGGAAGGTATATCCGGAGTGTCATCCATCCCGGCTCAACCACAACAACACATCGTGACAGGGCTGGAATGGCCATCTGGCATAGCGGGTATTTCCCGCTGGGCCCTGGGCCCTTGTGGGCCCCTATTTTCAGAAATGTAAAAAAACAAAAACACCGGTGAGTCAGTTCTGTTTCCGCTAATTATGAGGGGGGCCCCTTTAAGCCAAAAGTGCCCGGGCCCTATTTCTCCCCCAGACCAGCCCTGCATGGTGACCATGTATGAAGCGGACAAAAGTGCAGACATGGACAGTGAGATATCTATCTTTGTATTATGTTTGTAACTTTACCTTTGTATTCATTCTTTATTTTGAGAATGGGAATGGAACAACCTCCTATGAACCAGAAAAAAGGGCAGACAGGATCATTGAAATATTTGGCAGGGTTTTGTATTACACATTTCTAACTTTCTATGTATTTATTTTCTGTTTTGCAAAGGGAAGTGAAACAACCACCAGTGGACCGGACGAAAGGGCAGACAGAGCACCATCTATTTCATCTCCAACTATTGTAACTTCATGTGTATGTGTTTTTTAGACTTAAAAACAAAAATATGTCAAGAGTAGACAGTGTCTAGTTGCATGACATGTCAATTGTTTTTATATTATATACAGTATGTGCTTTTTTACTTCGAAAATGAACCAACACCACAGGTGCATGGCAGTGTCTATGCATGAGATGTGTCGTTGATGTGTGCGTTGTTTTGTCTGTCAACTGTTTTAGTGACCTGGGGTGCATTTCTCGAAACCATAGTTGCTAACTACATCAGCTACTTTGCTGTTTGCAATGCAATTTCCCATTGGCAACTACCCAAGTTGCTAACTGGCTAACAACTACGCTTTCGAGAAACACACTTCTGCCTTTTTTAATTTACAACATACTCCAACTTCACTCTGAGTAGATTCCAAAGTGCTACAAAGAGTTATGATCTACATATGCAGCAGCTGCCAAACACAAATGAATAATCACACAAATGAAAGTTTTACAGAATGTGAAAGTAATCAAAGTAATAATGGCTTTTATCTGAGTGGTGATGGGCTAGATGGATTAATTAATGCATGAATTCATTATTGTTGTGATGGCAGGCTGCAGAAGAGGGAGCAGGCTCTCCAGCTCTCTCTCCATCTCTTCCACTCTCTAGCTTATCTCACTCTCCTTCCTCCTCTCATGCTCTGTCGTTCACTTGTTATCCACATCTCCACTCTCTCATTCTCTCACTTCTTGTTCTCTCATACTTTTTTCCCTATCACTCACCTCCTCCCCTTCTATCTCTGCTCCCCTTTCCATGTCTTTCTATTACTCTCTTTCCCTCACTCTCCCTTCCCCCTCTCTATCTCTCTATTTCTCTCTCTCTCTCCCTCTCTCTCCCTGTCTCCCTCTCCCTCTTTTGTTCTCTCTTGTTCGCTCACCCGCATTCTATCTCTCCTCCCCTTTCCATCTCTCTCTTCCTCTTTTTCCCTCACTCTCCCTTCCCTCTCTCTATCTCTCTCTCGTTCCCTCTCTCTCACCTCCCCTTTCCATCTCTTTCTCTTCTTCTCCTTCCCTCACTCTCCCTTCCCCCTCTCTATCTCTCTATTTCTCTCCCTCGCTCCCTCTCTCTCCCTGTCTCTCTCTCCCTCTTTTGTTCTCTCGTCTAGACAAACACACACTAGAGTGGCATAAAGGCCCCGCATAATTGGACACTTGTGTGAGTCTCTGATTAATCAAACCACATACACACACACACACACGCACGCACACACACACATACAGGCATGCATGAACACACGCATGCACACACACACACACACACACACTTGTGTGAGTCTCTGATTAATGAAACCACATACACACACGCACACACCCACGCACACACACACACACACACACACACACACACACACACACACACACACACACACACACACACACACACACACACACACACACACACACACACACAAAAGAGGAACAATGTCCAGATAGTGATTAAACATTTTGGCTCCCCTCTTCCCTCTTCTCCTGCCTTGTTCTGTGAGCCAAAGCATGCATGAAGTTCGGCAGAGTGGCCAAGACATTATGCCTGCTTATGTAACACACAGAGACAGACGGACACACACACACACACACACATTCTCTCTCTCACAAACACACACACACACAGACACACACACAGACACACACATGCACANACACACGCACGCACGCACGCACACACGCACGCACACATACACACACACACACACACACACACACACACACACACACACACACACACACACACACACACACACGGCAGCCATGGCTCAAAGGTTACAGTGTTGGTCTTCAGATCAGGGGGTTGCAGGTTCGAATCCCACCCCTACCAGCACTTTCATCCATGACTGAAGTGCCCTTGAGCAAGGCACCAAACCCCACATTACTACAGGGTCTGTAACCAATACCCTGTACATAAAATACATGTAAGTCGGTTTGGATAAATAAAAGCGTCAGCTAAGTAATGCACACACACACACACACACACACACACACACACACACACACACACACACACACACACACACACTTTCATACTTCACTAAGTGGAAAGAGGAAAAATGTCCAGATAGTGATTAAACATTTTGGCTAACTCTCTTCTCCTGCCTTGTTCTGTGTGCCAAAGTGGCCAAGACAAAGACAAAGTGGCCAAGACATTAAGACTGCTTATGTAACACACAGAGACTCAGACACAGACAGACAGACAGACAGACAGACAGACAGACAGACAGACAGACAGACAGACACAAACACACATACACACACAAATGCATACACACACACACAAATGCATGCACACACTTCAAACAGACAATGGGAACACACAAGACCATAAAGACCAAGATGGCTATTGTCTATAGCTTGCTTAAAGTTCCCATGGCATGAAATTTACATGGTCCTTTGGTGCTTTGTATGGGTTTGCGGGGGTGTCAGGATGCTATATCCGCAATTTTTATCAAAATAATGCTGAAATGCGCCATTTAGGCCTCTTTGGTGAAAAGTCTCCTCTCCCTGTGCGTCGATCTGTAATGATATGCAACAGGAGGGGGAGGGGGGCAGGAGGGGGAGTGTCGTTGATGAGCGGGGGCGGAGCCGCGGGCTAAAGCTGCGTTGTTGTGATGGTGCAGCAGGTTAGCTGTTACCTAGAGTTAGCAATTTGCCCTAGTTAGCAATGGCACGTCCAGCACCTGATGGAACTTACTCTCGCTTGTTTTGACCCAAAGATGAAACAAACTATTGCCTACCTGCTCATGGGCTTCAGCGCAGGATGCCTCAGAAGGGTGAGTTTGAAATGTTATGTCTGCAATTTGAATTTGTTGAATGGGTAGTTCTGAAGCACTGTTACTTGCCAGTGAGTTTGTAATTACAGCAGCAATCATTCACCACGCAATGACCTGGCAAGTCACCATCATAAATTACAATATTCTTTTTTTAACTTATGAGCAAACAACCCCATTTGATGTGTGTGTGAGTGATGCACGTTACTGGCATCGCAACTGTCTCTAAACCCAGCAACTTTCTCAGTGTGGATGGTTAGCTTGCAATTGCAAGTCCTTCCCCTTTGTAATGTTATGATGCAACACAAATGTGGTAAAAATGTTATAAATGAACGAGAGGGTAGTTGTCAGGTTATAGTAGACTTTTTACACCTTTGTTTACAACATTGTTCTGTTTCACCACTGCAATGCTTATCATGCATCACAAGTCTGTTTGAGGAGGGTGGTGTATTACATGACAAAAGGGTACTCTATACTAGTTATGATGTATGCACTTCCTCACCATCGGCTGATCATAAAATGTGTCTACATACAACTTGGCTGCATTTGAAGAGCACCCCTTTTCACTGTCTGTGCTGGAGAATAGCCAGCTTTCCTTTGTCCAATAGCCTACATGGCATTCTAAAAATGCATCCATTATGTCTTGTATTCCAGTGATCCCCAACCTTTTTTGCCCTGTGTACCCCCTAATTAATTTTGTCATATCATGAGTACCCCCTCCTTCATGCTCTATATCAGGGGTGGGCAACTTTCATGATAAGGAGGGCCACATTTTTTTCATTGTGAACATTGGAGGGCCAGATGACTGTGGATCTGACTGCAGCTTGCAGATTCGAGGTGCAGTTGGTTGCTCAGTGGCCGCCGAAAAAGTTTGGAAGCAATAGGAGTGTTCTCTGTCAGCCAACAGTGTAATTTTAACAGATTAACTCAGTAGTGGTTTAAAAAAGAAGTTTGTTCATTATAATTTAGTATGTAATAAGTATGGTTTATCTATGGGCCGCACTTAGTAAGGAGGCGGGCCGCATGTGGCCCCGGGCCTCCAGTTGCCCATCCCTGCTCTATATGATCCTCTATACCAATTTGAGTGCACTCCATACATTTGTTAGCATCACATTTTCCATGTACCCCTACTGGTACACGACGTACCCCTGGTTGGGAAACACTGTTGTATACAATGGTGAAATAGTCCATGCTCTGTTGACATCACATTTATCCATAGTTGCCAGTTAAGTTTCCATTGTGAAAATCATTGCATCATCTCATGTTTACCTGAGAGTAACCTGGCTGTCAGTATCAGAAAACTCCTTATTTTGTAATAAGGTTAGATGCTAGTGTGGAAACTGAGACAATGCCTACAGAAAGAGATAACATTATGCTGCCTAGCTCAGGTCGCATTACTTTCATTTGACACCATCTGTGCATAGAGCAAACTTGCCATGTCTTATCTTTATCAGATCACTATAACTTGGAGAGAAGGCAGGAGAGCCACAATGCATGCTGGAACATTTTGTACAGAGTTCAAGATCACCATAAGCGGCTAATTCAATTATGCAGACAGTGTGAAGACAGTGTGCAAATTTATTTACAACAGCATCAAGAATATTAAATTGGAACATGTGAATATTTTATGGAAGGCAAATATTGTACTGAAAGAAGAACAGCAACAACAGTCTCTGTAACCATCTTTTCTATTTTTCCAGCCGTTTCAGGCATTTGTCCAACAGTGATTCGAGTGTCGTCTTGCATATCCATGCCGAGTTCCCCGATGAAGGACGTTGGAACCTCGATACAAGGCTGGCGGTGACCTCCTCTGGCTGGCTCGTCTGAACTGTGCTGACTTGTCTTCTAGGGCACCAACATTGCATCAGTCGCAGGGTTTCTGAAGACCTTTCCACACAAAGCCTACAGGAAAAGCAAAATATTGTTTAGAATGCTATGTCATTTTGGAATTATTGAAGTAACACTATTAAAATGTTATGTCAGAATTAGTTGAACTGAATTCTTTTCAAATCTTACCAAAGGTTGGATTAGCTTTTGATGTTTGCCGGTGGTTGGTGTGCATTTTCATTCTAGAGGACAGCCATCTGTAAGAAGCGTCTGCAAGTACAAAAGACAATGTGTGAACAGAGTGTCCCTCTTATTTTTCATTTGGTCAAGATGGTGAGGGTTAGCCAGTTTCAAGGACAAACCTCGTTATTGTCATTGGAAAGGATATGAAGGGCTCCTTCCTAAAACACTGCAAGAGCCATTTCATACTAATGCCATGAATTGTATTGTATAGTTATAATTACATCAAGTCAAGTATCACCTGAAACCGTGTGTGTGTGTGTGTGTGTGTGTGTGTGTGTGTGTGTGTGTGTGTGTGTGTGTGTGTGTGTGTGTGTGTGTGTGTGTGTGTGTGTGTGTGTGTGTGTGTGTTTGTGTGTTACATTGCCTTGTAAAGCAAATATAGACATCTCAACAGAAGAGTGTTTTCAGGGGGCATATTCAAGGTATCCACTCCATTATCCAAACTCATGTCTTCTACTTGGGCTTGTGGCCCAACAACCTAGCATCCATGGAGAAAATAAGTTTCCCTGCTATGCACAACAACTAATCAGAAAATGACATTTGAATTGATCTTTTGTGAGTTGTTTAATTGCCCATCTATCAGCATACCACATCATATTTTACAAGGCCACAAGCACAAAGGAGGATGGGAGTTTGGATAGTGGAAAGGAAACAAGGTAGGCCTACACGTTTTGCCATTTAGTGTAATCCTGCTTTAAAAAAGAAAAACAAAAAAAATCAGGCGCTAGAACAACAAGATCCATCTTCTCACCTGCACAGCATATAAGGAAAGACAACATTCTTTGGAGCAACTTGTTCCAGTTAGACAGATGCTGAGGCACTCAAGGTTGCAATTTTTTTTACTTTTTTATTTGGCTACAATGCTTACGCGTTTCGGCCCTTATGGCCTTCAGGGTGTATAAATTGCAACCTTTAGTGCAGGGGTCCCCAAACGTGTTTCTCTGGGGGCCACATTATCGCTCTGTGACTGTGATCAGGGGCCGGGATCAATGTGGGCTGTATGTTAGGCTGCTGCCTGTTATAGCCATAATTTCTAGCACAAAATAGTTCATCATTACAAGTGATTTGCAAAAGAAGTGAGTACTTCACATGTAAAAATGGCAAGGAAAGGTTAGAAAAATGAGTCACTGACATGAGTGAATGACAGTTTATGAGTGATAGATAGATACAATGTTTTATTATTATTTTTTTCTATGAGGATTGCTTCTTTGGGTCAGTGTAAATGGTGAGGTGCAGAGAGATGTAGGGCCGGTCAAAGGGGCATGGCGGGCCGCATCCGGCCCCCGGGCCTTAGTTTGGGGACCCCTGCTTTAGTGCCTCGATCTGCATCTGTCTACCTGGACCAAGTTTGAGAGACCCTACACTGATGAGCACCACGGAAAAAAGGTGAAGATCCAGAAGCACTCAAATTACAGGTACCTGCTTGTGTTTGATTATTTGGAGCAAATTGGATGATGACTGAATGGGAAGACTCCAACGTAGTGGTGAAGGAGGAGTTTTGCTTCATCATGTTGCCTTCTTCTACTCATCATGACCGTCTGTAACAGGAACTTCTGTAGATGAGAATTGCGGCCATTAGGAAAAAAAATACAGAATATAACTTTCCATGATCCACAATAAGCCTCTCAAATTCTATACAAGAAAATTGTCTGAGTCTGAAAAGAGACATAAATGTCAAGGAAACATAAACCCAATATTCGACTGCATCTGGCTTTCCAAGCTATTCACGGATAGGAATGAAAACGTGACAGACAGTGGGAGCAGGTTGCATAGCAACTCACGTAACTCCACAGCTGCCTGCCCTGGAGCAACGTTAGCTAGACAAGTGATTCGACTGCTGTGTACCCACCAGAGGTTACGCCAAATTTGTTATATGATGAAAACAAAAACGCAGTCAAATGCCGTCACAACCACTAAATAGCAGCCTGTAACAACTGCTTGAAGTCTGTGTTGGATGTGTCAGCTGAGCTCGTGCAGTCACGCACATCTCGCTGAGTAATTACTGTAGCCAGCTACGTTTCAATGCAGTGGCCAGTAGCTCTACACTCGGTATAGTTAGGTGACCAAATCGAGTCAAAGGCTTGCCTGGTCAATATGCCAATTCACAAGTTCGGTGTGTATCGCTAGTCACAACTGGGCTTTCCGAACACACGGTTAGTTCTAACACCTGTTAGCTCAAGTTATAACATCCCTAGGTGAAACTACGAACACCAGTCTCCATGGAAATGAATATGTACCGCACCACCACAGCCAACAAAAAGGGTTTCCTAAATAAATCGTGTTTTCACCAACAACGTTTAAAAATGCCTTGTTTTCAACCACAGGACCCTCCTTGGTCAACCAACGAAATGTTGAGCAATTTGGTCTTGTTAAATTGGTGTGTAATAGAATAATTGTCAACATCACATTCCTTGTTAGCTAGCTGGATGCCTGTGTTATTAGACGGCAGGGTGGCTAACATAGCCGCTAGCCCGGTCGTCAAGGTTTCATTTCCATCGAAACTATTTAGTTAATTGTGCTCATGCTTGATGTACATGTAAGTTCAAAAGACCATGGTCATATTTTACAGTCGATTTCCCAAGAAAAACAAGACAGAGTATGGCTATTGCTTTTGTAGCAGTGTAGCTTTCATGGCTAATGTATGTTTTTTTTTCCACTCCACAGCTAATACTGCAGGCTAGTTAGCCATGACACTGTAATACAGACTGGAAGCTTTTCATGACTTACTTGTTCAGGAGGCTTGGTGGTATTGATCCAGACTTCAGCGTCAGGTGTTGGCCATAACTTGCTCTGTATTGTCCCAGATTGTGAAAGCATTCCGGAAAATGTTCCCTCAGACATTGAACCGGTAGGTATGTGGTGTTCTGCTGGTATTTATAGAGTTTTCAAATGAATGGGCGTGCTAGTGGGTGGAGAGAGGGCGTGGACGAGTTGAGAGCGAACGAGGGCAGGACGTCATCTCGGGCACACACGAGCTTTGCGTCAATTGGATGCTGTGTCAGAGTTTGTTTACAAACTGGGAGGAACCTCCAGCACAGCTTGGTGTACACAGTAACACATTGCAAACCACTGGGATGACTTCAGGAGGTCAGAGTAACTCATTTTAAGGCCCCAAAACATCATAAGGTCAAAATTTTACGCCATGGGCACTTTAAGTACACATCAATAGCCAACTGAAGTCTCAGCATGCATGTATTGTCTTGTCTTGTTTTTGTCCTGTTTTGTCAAGTCTTGTCTAACATCTGTGAGAATCACTGATGCCATGCCAAAGACAATTTTCTGTTTCAAGTGTAACAGACAATAAAGTTTTATCAAATCTAATCCAATCTAATCTAGCTCCAGATGTTTGTGGAGCAAGCTGGAACCCATTCACCTGGTGAGAGTCAGGTTATTCAAACAGCACTGTTCAAAGAAAACACATTCTTGCTATTTAGATAGATTTTGGTTTGATACAGACTAAAGCCTGCAGCTCACCATGGCTCTCCATGTGCATGCATGCATGCATGCGTGTTTGCTTCAGTGCGTATGCGTGTGTTGCCGCTGCTCAACATGCGGTGTCCATTTTCTCTGCTGCTGAGGGCTGCTAGTGACACTGATGAAGGCTCTTGCAGTCGAAACGTCTGTCTCTCCCTGCAATGTTGAATAAAAATAAATTTTACCTGTCCCGGGACTGCAGATGGAAATTAGCTATATACAAACCCCAACTCCGATGAAGTTGGGACGTTTGGTAAACAGTGAATAAAATCAAAATGCTATCATTTTCAAAACATTCAATCTATTCATTAGATGTAGAATAGTGAAAAGACAACATATTAAGTGTTAAAACCGAGAAAAAATATTGTTTTGGGGGACATATGTACTCATTTCTAATTTGATAAATCCAACACGTCTCAAAAGAGTTGGGACGGAGACAATAAATGGCAGCAAATGTCGAGGAAGACTAAAAACAAAACAAAAGACAACACTTAACAGTTAAATACATTAACCGATGAGATGATTTTACATAAAAAAACAGTGTTAATTCCTATCTTGGACATGATTTCACCAGCTTAAATGGTGGGTGTATTCCTTGTCATGTTTTGCAATGTTTTCCTTTCTGTAGTGCTTACAGTGTGACAGGTCTTGACCAAAACCCCACCATTTTATCACCTGCTGGTCCTTATGATGGAGCCAAACTGTTAAAACATAGTAGAGAATGCAATTTGACCTTACTATGTGGCAGTAATCGAAGATCTCCCTTCAAAATATAATGCACGAGTGGCTTTTCATGCTGTTTAAAACCCATTTATACCATTCAGCACTGTATTTAACTCTACAGATGAGTGAGAACATCTTAACCAATGCACTACTGCACCCGCATGCCATCATGGAGGCTGACTTTTGAAGCTAGCACTAACACAAGTTGGATGGTCCTTTTTAACTGTAGCACAGGATGTGCCATGTTCTATTATTGTCAAAAAGAATGGACTTCTACAACTTCTGCTGACTTCTGTAAGCAAAGGACAGTTTCCCATGTCTTCTGGGTCTATTTCAAGTGAGCTCAGGTGCTTAGGAGAATGTTACACCCCTATATCATTTGCACGCATTAAGCATTCTTAATATGGTCAATTTTCAATAGCTCTAGCACTCCAGGAATTAGAGTGAGACTACAGCCAATATATATTTCATGATGTCATGAACCTATACAATGATTTTATTAACAAAAATATGTCTTATATACACTCAATCGTGGTAAATCAAAGGGAATTCAAAAATGTATGTAATAACTATGGTAATTATTCCCTTTGCATCTTTAATTCTGAGTGACTCAGCCTCTCTGTGATGATCTTATACCTGGACATGTATATTGTCTGCAGTACAATTCATTTTGAAATGTTCTTCTTTGTTGTTTTATCTTATTTGGATATTTACTAAATTTCACTGATCCCCGTCCCAACTCTTTTGAGACGTGTTGGATTTATCAAATTAGAAATGAGTACATATGTCCCCCAAAACAATATTTTTTCTCGGTTTTAACACTTAATATGTTGTCTTTTCACTATTCTCCATCTAATGAATAGATTGAATGTTTTGAAAATGATAGCATTTTGATTTTATTCACTGTTTACCAAACGTCCCAACTTCATCGGAGTTGGGGTTTGTAGCTATAATCTGGCACAAGCCATCTTTTTACTTCTGTAAACAATGTCTATTGTGCATGGTCCCTGCTGAACTAAACAAAATAAACTAACATAAATAAACTAAACTAAATACTTCATTATTTCAGAGACACAGCATCAAGACGGAAGAGTGCGGTGTGTAGAAGATAACTCTGCTGCTGAGGGGCAATGGTGTATGACCGCGCGAATAGACCGGGCGCGATGCCAGTGATGTAGAACGCAGGTATACGGAGTATACCCACTTCTAAATTTAAGGGATTTCAGTATACCCACTTAAAAATGATTGATCCATTGTTTAGAATAGCACATATATATACAGTATACCCACTTCAAAAAATGCTCAAATATACAGTATACCCGCCATAAAAAAGTAGACTACACCACTGCGCGATGCGATTCAAGCGACACAGTGCAGCAGCAAGCGATACGAGCGATTGAGGAGACTAGAGTATGTCCGTACAGGCAGAAGGCAAAGCATTCAAGCGTTCCCATTGGCTGTGGTCACTGACCTCTATACAGTCATTGGCTGTCGCGGCTTGTCGCCGAACTGCGTCATAGAAAGTTGAAAGGATTTCAACTTCAAACTGTCGCGTTCGTCGCGCAAATCGCTCTAGTCTCCAGAATCGCGTTTGTCGCGTGACTCAATACAAAGTCAATTACTTCCGTCGCTTGCCTCGCTCTTGTCGCGGTAGGTGTATTTCTGCGGTGATACATATGCAGGTAGGCCTTAAAATTACCACTAGAAGTTCATTGCTCAATAAGTAGAATAGCACAGCCATGTTTAATCAACGGAGATGGGTAATGGAAGCCTTGGAATTTAAAGACAATACGATAAGATTGCAATCAATATTAATTCAGAAATTGCTGCTGTAAACCCCTGCACACATGGCTTCTCCGCCAGTTGAACAGGAAAAAAATCCCCTCCGCATCAGAAACGCTCTCTTCCCATCATGCCCCCTGAGGGCCGCGACCCCTAGTTTGGGAACCAATGTGCCTATGGCTGCCTAAATATACTGTATTGCCACACACAAAAAAGTAGACTGCATCCCTGTAGAGGGGTAATCAGAAGAAATACCTGATTAAACCCCTCACAGCAGAGCACTATGTAGATAGATAGATAGATAGAGAGAGAGAGAGAGAGAGAGAGAGAGAGAGAGAGAGAGAGAGAGAGAGAGAGAGAGAGAGACAGAGAGAGAGAGAGAGAGAGAGAGAGAGAGACAGAGATGTTGACCTTCAATATCTCATTTATTTTCAAAATTATTTAAAGACTTGCAAAAGTGTCATTCTGACATTAGATTAAATGTGAGTCTAGTGTTACATAGTGGGGGCAGAGAGAGAGAGAGAGAGAGAGAGAGAGAGAGAGAGAGAGAGAGAGAGAGAGAGAGAGAGAGAGAGAGAGAGAGAGAGAGAGAGAGAGACAGAGACAGAAAGTAGGGAAGAACAGGTGCGAAAAAAAGTGAAATAATGAAGTGCTCAGAGAAAAACAAAGAAAGAAAGAAAGAAAGAAAGAAAGAAAGAAAGAAAGAAAGAAAGAAAGAAAGAAAGAAACAAAAAAGACAGATTGAGGAGATCTAGTTTGGAATGCCTCTGGAGTAAACATTTGATCATTTTTGCAATCTTATTGCTTTACCTGTAACAGAAAGGATTGAGGCAATCTACAAGTAAGACATACAGATTAACCGTCATATTAAAACAACTTCCATGATCACATTGCACATTTGGTCATGCATATCATTTATAATAGTAAGTGTGTGTGTGTGCGTGTGTGTGTGTATGTGTGTGTGTGTGTGTGTGTGTGTGTGTGTGTGTGTGTGTGTGTGTGTGTGTGTGTGTGTGTGTGTGTGTGTGCGTGTGAGTGTGTGTGTGACTGTATAGAATGGCCATATGGACTGCATTTGCATGTGTACAGTATGACATTGAGAATGCATGTGTAACTGAACTGACATCATGGACACGCAATACAGTGCAGTACGTCTACAGCACAGATGTCACATAGTCTCTGGAGGCACAGCAGAGGTGGGTGGACATTAACACAAATGTACATCACTGCCAGCTGCTAACACATGGAGTCATGGTCACCATACCACCATACCACTCATGAATAAATTATTGTTGGTAACACTTTAATTGACATGTTCCTGAATAACACATTCATAGCAGCTGTTGTAAAGTCAGCATGACGCATTCATGATTGTTTCATGACCCATTCATACCAAACCTTTCATAAACCTAGCAGACGGAAGGACAGCAACTTGTCAAAATAAAAGATAAACAAAGCAGCATTGCTGGTCTTGTTCTGAACCCTCAATGGTTACTGATTTTGACAAGTTGCTGTCCTTTTCTCTTTCATGTCTATTTAAGGTTTGGTATGAATGTCTTACGAAACAGTCATGAATCCTTCATGCAAACAGTCATGAATCCTTCATGCAAACAACTAATAACTAAAATAACAGCTGCTGTGTTATGCAGGGACACGTCAAGTACGGTAGGCCTTTTTTATTGTCGTTTCAGACCTACATACAGTACATCATAAGACAAGAAAACATTTGATTGAGAAGAATTTGTGATGCGTTACTGATTTGGGTACAGAAGTACAGTGTGCAAATCAAATCTTTTCTACTGTCTGAGCTATTAGTGCCTTGAAAAAGTTACTTAGGCTGTGCATAGTACCCATCCAAAAACGACATCTATTTTAACGTAACGTGGATAAGAAAGCTATTATAGTAGCCTACTTGTGTAGTCTAAACATACACATACACAATAGTGCCAGTTGGCAACAGTTGCCAATAGTGTCGATAGCTCCAACAATCATCAGAGACAGCACAACAAAACTCCATTGCCCTACTTGGGATGGAACTGATCAAAACAAATAATCCATCTACCATGAAAAAGCTGCTCCACTGATAGTGTGTGTGTGTGTGTGTGTGTGTGTGTGTGTGTGTGTGTGTGTGTGTGTGTGTGTGTGTGTGTGTGTGTGTGTGTGTGTGTGTGTGTGTGTGTGTGTGAGTGTTTGTGTGTGTGTGAGTGAGTGAGTGAGTGTGTGTAATAGTGGGTGACCTAGAAAACGCGTGGATGAATCATGAAATTACCAGAAAAATGTGCGGACTTCATCTGTTTCTCACGTGTGAACTATAGCGTGCGTGCGTGCGTGCATGCGTGAATGGGAAAAGAGGGGCAACATTACAGTATGCCATTTAGGCCTACTTAGATGGAGATGAATGCATTTGGTCCCCTCAACAACAGCACTCTAAACCATTACAAAACACTAAAACACCAGATAGCACAGGATAGGTAGATAGAGAGATAGATAGGTAGAGGGAGAGATAGAGAGAGAGAGAGAGAGAGAGAGAAAGAAAAAGGTAGTGATTGAATGAGAATGAGGTCATTCTAGTTTTCATTGCATGTAACAGATCTCAAGCGCAGCACTGCATGTTGGATGGCAGTGTAGGCTTATTTTACTAAATGGAGGATTACTTAGCATGTAGTCTACACTACAACTCATACATGCATGCAGGCCCACTGACAGCTTTGGCCAGACCCAGGACAAAGTCACTGAAAGGCCCCCTGACTCAAAACATACAATGTAATGAGGGGGTCAGCTCTATGTTCCCACAGCCCAAATGGTCCCAGCTTATTCCTGCTGCTCTATGCTCCCACAGTTTTAAGAAATTATTCAAATATAAGCCCTATGCTCTACAACTCCATGTTCCCACATTTCCAAGTAAACTAAGAGAACCAATAGGCCTTAAACATCTTAGTGATGTGGGACCAATGGGCTGTGGGAACATACAGTAGACACACTCCCGTAATGTCGCAATTCTGCAGAACCTCTGTTTCTCATGGGCCCGGGACAGCTGACCCCTTTGTTCCTACTTATTGGTTTTCCGCATGCATGGCAAAGGCAAAGGGCCTTCACTTGTACACACTTCACACTACACTTTTATTTTGCACATGTTCACTCTGACCAGTGTTGCCCAAAACAAATCAGCCAAAGTTCCTATTGGCTCGCTGAGAAGTCGATAGATGACGTCATGATGGTACGTATGACGCCACGTCACGCACGGCACTCTGATTCTTAGAAAACCTGTGCACATGCCTTTGTTCATCGTACCTACAAAACGTGCCCACATGCCTTTGTTCACCGTACCTACAAAACGTGCCCGCCTTTGTTCACAGTACCTACAAATGGGCAGTGCTAGCTGCTGTTTGGAGGTCAGAGTTAAATCTACAGCCCTTCTTAACCGTGGGAAACGCTTCTGACGGCGGCGCAGAGTTGTAATTATGTTGAAAAACAATGATTTTGCATAGAAAATGCGCGTTTAAAAAAGTTGTAAGGTGCAACAAAAAGACGCTAAAGTCGCTAGATGAGGATTTTAGTCGCCAGGGACGTCAAAAAGTCGCTAAATTGGCAACGCTGACTCTGACTTAGGCCTTCATGTATCATTTGATAAACATTTTCTCTGATCTATTTTTCACATTTTGTAACAGATGCATGCATATCTATCGGAAAGTAGGTCTTCTTGTCTTCTGTCGGACATTTTTTATGCTGTTGATCTCCCAGCTTTATTCCTCTCTGTCTGCCGGCTTACCATCTTCTCTGCCTGGTTCAAAATTCATAGATGTGATAGGAGAAGAAAGAGTGAGAGGAGGAAGAGGAGAGAGAGAGAGAGTGTGTGTGTGTGTGTGTGTGTGCGTGCGTGTGCCAGCTTACCATATTCTCTGTCTGCTTCAACATTCATAGATGTGTGTGTGTGTGTGTGTGTGTGTGTGTGTGTGTGTGTGTGTGTGTGTGTGTGTGTGTGTGTGTGTGTGTGTGTGTGTGTGTGTGTGTGTGTGTGTGTGTGTGTGTGTGTGTGTGCGCGCGCGCGCACCGGCTTACCATATTCTCTGTCTGCTTCAACATTCATAGGTGTGTGTGTGTGTGTGTGTGTGTGTGTGTGTGTGTGTGTGTGTGTGTGTGTGTGTGTGTGTGTGCGTGCAATCGTGTACGTGTGTGCGTGTACTGTACTTAGAGGCTGTGGTGAGAGAAAGTCCTTTTGTGCTGCGCCAGCAGGGGTGTCTTCCCTCTTGTTGAAATTTGAAAAAGAGAAAAAGAGATAGTCAAACTTCGCCAGGCTACGCCCTCCTAGTGATTCAACACCTTCAGCGGTGCGTCTAGTCAGGCCAAGAGCAACGTTAATATTGTTTCTGATCCCCACCCACTTTCTCGGGAACTAATCAACCAGTAGCAAACAGAGGAAGCCGGTTTAAACAGGCCGTTTGGGAAATGGTATTAGTTATATTCTTGGTCAGACCAACATCTTGGTAAAAGATTTGAAAGTCGACGCTAATCAGGCAAAGTGGAGAGAGAGAGAGAAACGCACGCATGATTTTGACAG
>NC_085876.1:47007654-47030154 GCF_034702125.1 Engraulis encrasicolus
GACCCAATTTTTTTAGCGTTCAAGTCTATTCAATGCAATTCTCAAAATGTAACCAAGACTCGAATGACTGGTTGCACGCTATCTATCTCACATAAACATTCAGATTGTATCTATGACAACAGATGACACGGAGTTCACTAGCCTATCAAAATTGTAAATTGTTGCAGGAAAAGTTGGATTTTTTTTTTTTTCAGAATTACAGTTTTTTTACACCAAGGCTCCGCGACCCGCCCATGACCCTTCCGCGACCCACTTTTGGGTCACGACACACCAGTTGAGAAAGACTGGTCTAGGCCTACTACTTGTAAAGCAAGTCTGTGCAGTCTGTTGCTTGCAGTGACGCGCGTGGCTTACGGCTCGCAGCAATCGTACCAGGGGCCAAACTTGATGAACTGTTGGAGCTAACAGCTGCCAGACTACATGTAGGCCTACATTTTGCCAATTAACCTAATTGACATGGAACACACACACACACACACACACACACACACACACACACACACACACACACACACACACACACACACACACACACACACACACACACACACACACACACACACACACACACACACACACACACACACACACACACACACACACACAGACTGTTGCTTTGGTCTATGTGTTCCCTCTCATTATTTGCCCAACCGCACCTTGTTATCTCTTCTACAACACATAACAGGCGATCCGCATGACCACTGCTCTGTAGATGTTTTTCTTTCTTCCTCCTCCTCTACTGACTTACTATAGCTAGAAGCTATTAGCTTTTATGACTTGCACATGGAACTCACACAGCATGCATGGGTTAAACTCATTTCCCAGTTTCTTCTCCTCTACTGACTTATTACAGCTAGAAGTCCGGCTTTTACCAATGACTTGGACATGGAATTGAATTCACACAGCAAGCACGAGTTAAACTAATTTCCCACTTCTTCACCACTGCCACTGTTGTATGTATTGGAAAATAGGCAGTGGTGAAAGCAGTTTCCATGCCTTAGGGGTCTTACACACCAGGGCGGTAAAGCGTCGCGGAACGGCCGCGTTTTTTATCGGCGTCTGTGAAAATACATTGAAACATATCTGTCCTTACACACCAACCGGCGGTAGTCGAGCGTCAGCGGCGCGGGAGCCGGCTCCGCGCCGCGCTGCATTTGGAAAATAGAACTCGAGCGTATTTTTCACGCCGGCGACCGGCGGTGTGTCATTCAAATGAATGGCAAAGTAGCATGCTAGCTTTAGCTGTGGGGAGGGTTTTGAACAGGACTGGCCGCGCACGCCAACGCTGTCAGTGTGCAAGGCAGAGAAAAGCACGCCGGCCAAAACTAAGCATGAAGACCGCATCCGTCCTGCGACCGTTCCGTTCCGCCTTGGTATGTTTTGGCCCTGACTGTGCTGTACTGCACGGTAGCCTACAGCGCACCACATGTGGCCAATGTCACCACCTGCAAATGCCAGACACCTCACTTACAAGCACATCACTTCCGGTGACAAAGTTGGTAAGTTGTAATACCCCCCTCCAACCCTCACCCCCTCTCTCTCTCTCTCTCTCGCTCTCTCTTGCTCTCTCTAGTTGACTCTCTCTCTCTCTCTCTCTCTCTCTCGCTCTCTCTCTCTCTCTCTCTCTGAGACTGAGAGGTTGTCTGAGTGGGTGTCCCTGCTGTGCACATGTACCAGTAGTCCTGTATGAAGGGAAGGCAGGTAGGCGCCGGAAGGAAGGAGGGAAGGAAGGAAGTGGAGGTCTCTTACTTTACTTTGATTTCAGCATGTCCACTTACGACAGGTTAATAACTCCACTTAGAACACCCCTCATGCCAGAGCACTTCAAGACCTGCCACACACACACACACGAGCACGCACGCACACACACAGATGCACACAAGCACACACACACACACGGATGCACACAAGCACACACACACATGGATGCACACACACGCGCCCGCACACACACACACACATGGATGCACACAAGCGCACACACACACCTACGCATGCCCTACTTGTGCACCACATGTATGCATGCAGGTACGCAGGCACGCACGCATACACACACGCCAGCAAGCACGCACGCACGCAGACACTCACACAGGCACGCATACTCCCGCACACTCACACACATACACACACACACACACACCGGGCCTCTCCAAGGACACGGAAGTCTTTGCACTCCTGGACCAGGTGTCTGGTGGTTACCATAGCAACAGATAGGGGAGAGCACAGGAGGAAGCACGCCAACATTCCGGCAAACCCCATCTCACACCTCCTTACCTCACACACCACACCACCCCACCCCACCCACCATCAACCACATTACACCCACTCCCCCCCCCCCATTTCCGCCAGCCAGCCAACCTCCATTCACTGACAAAGGAAGAGAGTATGAAGGACAGTATGGACTGTGTGTGTGTGTGTGTGTGTGTGTGTGTGTGTGTGTGTGTGTGTGTGTGTGTGTGTGTGTGTGTGTGTGTGTGTGTGTGTGTGTGTGTGTGTGTGTGTGTGTGTGTGTGTGTGTTTGTGCGTGTGCGTGTGCGCACATGCATGCATTCGTATGTGTCAGGAATCTCAGTTGGGAGCCCAAGTGCAGCACGCAGAGAACCAGAATGACGATAAAGGGGAATTTTATTTAGAAACAAAAGACTACAAAAACACTGAAATACGGGGATGAGACTACAAACAAAAACACCCACAATGGGGAAAACCAAGAAAGACTAAGGCAAGATAGGGACACGGATAAGCAAGACTACAGACAGTACTTACAGGGACACAGCAAGGTTCTACAAAGGTTCGACAATGACGCAGCAAGGACAAAGAGACACACCAGGGCTTAAATACACAGAAAGCAATTACCGGTAACAAGACACAGGGGGCTAATCAGGAGACAATCAGATGAACTAACAAAAAGCACAGAAGACAACAAGGTACAGGTGAGGACTATAGAACTAGGAACAGACAGGGAAAACGAGGCAGGTGAAAACACTAGGGAAACCAATTAGGACCAAGGGGCGGAGACCAACATTTGACAGCAAGGTGGACACATGGCAAAGCAAAACAAAAGCACAGGAAGTAAACAAAAGCACATGGAGTGACAGAAGGTAAACAAAGGCAAGACAACACAAGACAGGATACTAGGAATAAAGCAAGAACATGGTAAACAGGACAGGGTACACAAGAAGCAAAACTACAAAGACAGGAACTCAAATAAACTCAACTAAAAAGTCCAACACAGAGACACAAAGTCCAAAACCCTAACAGTACCCCCTCCTTAAGGGACGGCTTCCAGACGTCCCAAAAAAAGTTCATCCGGAGGGCAACTTGGAGGGACCTGACAGGGCAAGACAAGGGGCTTGGGACAAGAGACCGGATCGGAGGGAAAAGACTCGGTGGGACTACTGGACTTGGCACGGTCAAACCCGGTGGGACGGGCAGATTCAGAGGGACAAGGGGGCTCAGGACTAGGAATAGGTGAAGGCTGGGAAGCAGACGTGGTGGGCTGAGAAACACAGACAGGAACGAACACTGGGATCTTCATGGGTATGGTAACGGGCACAGTGACAGGAACAGAGACAAAAACATTTACCGGGACAGTCACGATGACAGTGGTGGACACGGGTGCAAGGAAGGCTGAAGAACGGATGGGAACACTCACAGGGACAGGAACTGAGATGGACACTGGGATGGGCACAGTGACAGTGACTGGCACAGTCACCGGAACAGTGACTGGTACCGGGATGAGGACGTGACTGGGAAACACTGGGTCAGAGTGAGAAACAGGAGGCAGGACAGGTCGGGACGTAGATGCGGGAGGCAGGGTAGGTTGGGACACAGACGAAGACCCGGAGACATGGCAAGGTGGAACACAGGAACGCTGGGACACAGAAGCACACTGGGGGGCAGGATCAGGAACACGCTGGGAGGCGGGAGCAGGAACACACTGGGAGGCGGGAGCAGGAACACACTGGGAGGCGGGAGCAGGAACTGGAGCTGGAGTGGCGCCGACTGGAGCAGTAGCTGGAGTGGCGCCGACTGGAACTGGAGCTGGAGTGGCGCCGACTGGAGCAGTAGCAGGAGTGGCGCCGACTGCACCCGGAGCTGGAGCGGCGCCGACTGGAACTCGGGAGGCGCCGACAGCAGAGGAAGGGGCAGTGATTGCAGAAGTAAGGGCGGCGCCAGCAGGGACGGAGGAGGCGGCCACAGGAACGGAGAGGGTCTTGGCCGCGCCGGGGGTCCCGGCCGCAGTGAGGGTCCCTGCCGAAGCGACGGCTTTGGGGGTCCCGGGCGCAGTGGGGGTCTCGACCGAAGCGACGTCCTCGGCGGTCCCGGCCACAACGGGGGTCTCGGCTGGAGCGGGAGTCTCGGGGGTCTCGGCAGGAGAGGGAGTCTCGGCAGGAGCGGGAGTCTCGGGGGTCTCGGCAGGAGAGGGAGTCTCGGCTGGAGCGGGAGTCTCGGGGGTCTCGGCAGGAGCGGGGATCCCGGGCAGGGCTTGAGAAGTCATGGGCAGGGCTTGAGAGGTCACGGGCAGGGCTTGAGACTCAGACTGGAACTTGAGAATGGGTGGCCCCTCGGGAGCGGGCAGGCCATCGGGTGGCGTTGCATCTGGCTCGGGGACCGGCTTCATGGTGTCTGGATCAGAGGCTAGCACGCCGTCGTCCGGCTCGGGGGCTGGAGCGGCGGCAGCGACATCGTCCGACTCGGGAGCTGGCGTGGCAGCGGCGTCGTCCGGCTCGGGAGCTGGCGTGGCAGCGGCGTCGTCCGGCTCGGGTGCTGGCGTCACGGCAGCGTTGTCTGACTCGGGGTCTAGCGTTGCGACGGTGGAGTCCAGCTCGTGGGCTGGCGTCTCAGGGGCTTGCATCCTGGCGGCGAGGTACGGCTCAGGGGCTTGCATCCTGGCGGCGAGGTCCAGCTCGGGAGATTGTGTCGAGGCAGCGAGGTCCGGCTTGGGTTCGGGCTGGGCAGCAGTCACAGATCTCCCCCCCTCCGCTGCCAGGAGGGCTTGAAGGGGCTTCTCCAGCTGATCCATCCTCTGCTGTGTAGGGGTCAGTCCAAACTGGAGGAGCCATGGCCTTCTTTGCAGGACACCCCTGATGATGTTGACCGCCACCAGCTGCTTTCTTGTGTCCCCCATGGTGTAGATGACTGGGGTCAGCCTCTCCAGCAGGTTGTAGAAGTCCTCCAAATGCTGGAAGCAGATAGAGATCTCTGGCTGGGGCTGGTCGGACGGGCAGACAGAGATGGCAGGCTCGGGTTGGGCCGGCGGGCTGGCAGGCTCGGGTTGGGCCGGCGGGCAGACAGCTGGACTGCTTGATGTAGGCTCTTCCAAGGAGGCAGGTCGGCAAACCTTTCGACGCCGATTGCGCCGCCTTCTCCTTGGAGGTTGCCAGTCATCTGTGAAGTCGTCCTCGGTGTCTGACCAGCTCCACCAAACAACTGCTACAGTTGCAGGAGGGGAGCTTGGGGCTTGGGATCCTACGGGTTGGAGGCTTATGCGTCCCAAACGAAGTGGGCCCGGATCTGAGCCAGCTGCCCTTGCCAAACATGCTGCTGGGCTCCAAAATGGCTGCGTCATTCTGTCAGGAATCTCAGTTGGGAGCCCAAGTGCAGCACGCAGAGAACCAGAATGACGATAAAGGGGAATTTTATTTAGAAACAAAAGACTACAAAAACACTGAAATACGGGGATGAGACTACAAACAAAAACACCCACAATGGGGAAAACCAAGAAAGACTAAGGCAAGATAGGGACACGGATAAGCAAGACTACAGACAGTACTTACAGGGACACAGCAAGGTTCTACAAAGGTTCGACAATGACGCAGCAAGGACAAAGAGACACACCAGGGCTTAAATACACTGAAAGCAATTAACAAGACACAGGGGACTAATCAGCAGACAATCAGATGAACGAACAGAAAGCACAGAAGACAACAAGGCACAGGTGAGGACTATAGAACTAGGAACAGACAGGGACAACGAGGCAGGTGAAAACACTAGGGAAACCAATTAGGACCAATTGGTGGAGACCAACATTTGACAGCAAGGTGGACACATGGCAAAGCAAAACAAAAACACAGGAAGTAAATAAAAAAGCACATGGAGTCAAAGACCCAGAAAGTAAACAAAGGCAAGACAACACAAGACAGGATACTAGGAATAAAGCAAGAACATGGTAAACAGGACAGGGTACACAAGAAGCAAAACTACAAAGACAGGAACTCAAATAAACTCAACTAAAAAGTCCAACACAGAGACACAAAGTCCAAAACCCTAACAGTATGTGTGTGTGGGTGTGTGCGTGCCTGCCTGCCTGCCTGCCTGTGTGCGTGTCTGCGTGCGTGCCTGCGTGCTTGCTTGCCTGCGTATGTGCGTGAGTGCATGCATACATTTGGTGCGCAAGTGTGCATGCGTATGTGTGTGCGTGCGCGTGTGTGCATCCATGTGTGTGTGTGTGCCTGCGTGCATGTGTTTGTGTGTGTGTGTGTGAGAGAGAGAGTTTTAGAGAGAGAGAGAGACGGAGACAGAGAGAGAAAAACATAATTTATCTAAGAAATGACGTACATTTGATTGAATTGAATAGCTCCACATTCAAGGTGTTCCCCTGGAGTTTATAATGGAAGCCCCTGTTATGAATCACTTCCATTACTCCTATTTGATTCAATTCATTCTCTCATTTGGAGACATAAATGAATGTAAAAACCTGCCTGGCTTTCACTTCTTCTGTTAAAAGTGTTTTTGCATTTTGCATATTATATAGCTTGGCATGCTCTTCTCCCAAACTAAGCGGCCAAGGCCATGCAAAAGCTCCAGTGTGTGTGTGTGTGTGTGTGTGTGTGTGTGTGTGTGTGTGTGTGTGTGTGTGTGTGTGTGTGTGTGTGTGTGTGTGTGTGTGTGTTTGTTCGCGTCCGTACATGTGTGTGTGTCTGTGTGTGTGTGTGTGAGAGAGAGAGAGAGAGAGAGAGAGAGAGAGAGAGAGAGAGAGAGATAAAAGGGTTTCCTTGAATGACAAGTTACATTTGATTAGTCAACAGTTGAATAGTTGAATAGCTCTACTTTCAAGGTGTTTCCCTCTAATTTACACTGAAAACCCTGTTATGACTTTGTATTTCGAGTTCCATTCATTAGCTCACTCTCTGAAATTTCGATGCATACATCTTTGTTCTCGCTGCAGAACGAACTTCTCGTGATCGTGCCACTCTCTCAGGAGAGTGGCTGTCCACGCGGTGGACTGATCATCAAAGTGCTTCACGGGGTCCGCGAGGGGCAGTATCTGTGCCCGCAGATATGTGTGAACTCCGAACTCAGATGATGGTGGTAGAGCAAAGGAGCGAGGTGAACTGGAAGGAAGCTAGGGCAAGACACCTGACGAATCGATCGAACAGCAGCGGAAGGGAGGCGAAAGGGGAGGTGGTGGGTGCCAGCGAGAAAGAAAATTCTGACTGGAGACAGGTGTGCGTAGAAAAAATGCTGTATCGTTAATTAAGGGGCGTTCCAAATTCCAGTGTGCTGAAATTCCACCAAATGACAGCAGAGCGGAGAATGAGATGCAGCTGGTTAAATAGGCATGCCTATCTTTTCACACTGAATTCAGGCGAATGACAGTTGAGTGGAGAACAGAATGCAGGTGCACGCTTGCAGAAATGTGTTCATTCATCAAGGACGTTGTGCGCCTTGTATAGGGAAGCTTAAAATCCCATTACAGTATACCTTGTATAATGACAATAAAAGACCAGCAGGTTCCACCCATGTGCTAAGCAAATCTAGACATATAGCCGTGAAAAGCCATGACAGCCCAACTGGGAAACTCCAATTCCCATTGTCATTGTGACACACCACTCCACAGCACACAAGTGTTCACTGCACACTGCACACAACAAAAAATTGCATTTATGCTTCGCCCGTGCAAGGGGGCAGCCCCCAATGGCGCCCCAAGGGAGCAGTGCGGCGGGACGGTACCATACTCAGAGTACCTCAGTCATGGAGGAGGATGGGGGAGAGCACTGGTTAATTGTTTCCCCCACCAACATGGCAGGTCGGGAGTCGAACCGGCAACCTTTTGGATACAAGTCTGACGCTCTAACCGCATACCATGACTGCCCAGAGCCCTCTTGAATTATCTTTGATGTTTTTTTACTATGATGGATCTGACTGTTGCACACACACACGCACACACACACACACACACACACTGGTGGTCTGTGTGTTCCCTCTGTTCCCGCTCATTATTTGCCAAGCCGCACCTCGTTATCTCTTCCAAAACACATAACAGGCAAAGTCTCGATCCGCATGACGACTGCGCTGGAGATGTTTCTCTTTCTTCCTCCTCCTCTACTGACTCATTACAGCTAGAAGTCCGGCTTTTACCATGCCTTGGTAGCTTGTCTGCTTCTTGTACCGTAGATTGCTGTGAGGTCTTGACTGTATGGACTGTGCTAGCCTGATTATCATCAACGTTCAAATCTTTTCGAGACTTGGTCTAACCAAGAGCATAACAATTAACATTTCCCAAATGGCATGGTTGACCCATCTCCCTTGGTTTGCTTATGGTTTTTTGCTTCCCGACAAAGTGAAAGGAGTTCCCGTATTTTCGGGAGCTCAGAAAGTACTTGCATTGCTCCTGACCTGACTAATTGCAACGCCAAAGGTGTTGCGTCACTAGGAGGGCGCGGCCTGGGTAGACTGTGCAGGATGACCTCTGTTAAAACCATGTTAATAATTTGTCATATGTAGTTTCGGTAACACTTTATTTTAGGGACACATCTATTAGCACTAATACATACAATGTGCCTGTATAAGTAACTTTTAAGGCATGTGCAAAGCAAATCAAAAACTTGTTAGGCATGTATTCACAAATGTCTTGTTCATGCACAATAAGGGATTTACCGGTATAACCAACTTAACCTTAGTAAGGACCTAGTGGGCCTTAACTTTTGCTTAATACATGCCTTACAAGTTACTTATGCAGGCATTGACATTGTATGTATTAGTGCTAATATAATGTAACGCTAAAATAAAGTGTTACCGTAGTTTCTTACTGCAAATGGGGTCTCCGGCAGGCCTATTCACTATTATACTCAACTACATTATAACAACATTGCTATGACATTACTGAGAGCCTTAAATAAAAGTTAAAGACATAGCCATTACAATTTTGGTGACTCTAAGGTTATAACATAGGCTCTCCACTTTAGGGTTAACCCTAAACAATCAGTCCATTGTTGGGAGTTGCGATACATGAAATTACAAACCTCCCCTTGCTTCACCCCATGCATGTGCGTTTATATAGAAAATGGGAAAGGTTTAATTAGTGTAGCACAAGTACAGTCTTGCGTTACTATGTTTTCTGAAGGTCTGTGATTATACCACAAAGTTTTTGCGAGCTTGCTTAGAGGATGACCTTAGATACACCTGCTACTTTATAAACCCTGATCAATTAGTCCAATGTGACACTTAAAACTACAGAACTCACCTTGATTCACCACTTGCACTGTATGCAAAAGAAAGCTGAGAAGTGCCCATGAGGCTAGCATCTTGCATTACTCTACACTTTGTGAAAGGGTTTTTAAATGAAACCTCTCTGAAATGTCCTTAATGGATTCTAAGCATCACGTTTCAATCTTTCAAGACAGCGCTGCCTTAATGAGACCTTGGAATGAAGCGATGACAACACTTAAACTTAAGAGGTGCCTGGTGCACACATACCAGGCTCACCAGACTCTCACGCCCAGGGCTGGACTGGGCAGGGACGGATCATGACTCCATGGGCCCCTGGGCCAGACAACAAGAAAGGCCCCCCTCCAGATGTTAGAGACCCTATATTGTGGGGCATTCAGGTGTTTTTCCCCTGAAAATATGTGAAAATACAGTTGTTAAACGTGTGATTTTACACAACATGAGAATGGAAATTTAGAGGATTGGGCTTCAGGGCCCTCTGGACTCTTGGGCCCCTGGGCCTGGGCCCGGTAGGCCCTTGCAGTAATACATCCTTGGGACTGGGGGGGAAATACGACCCGGGCACTTTTGGCTTAAAGGGACACTGCAGGAAATGGTCAAAAAAGGTACTGCAACTATGCTGCTCATTGAAACTGGGTTGGTTATCTCCAAATTTGATATTTGCATGAAAGTTTACTAAGTAATAAACAAATATTTTCTAGTATGGTCCAAGTAGAGTCATTTTTGCACCTAAAAATGGCTATTTTTGGAAATTCAAAATGGCGGACCATGGAGAAGATCCCCCTTTTCATGTATGAAAAGTGCAATTTTTCCAGTCATAAGGAAAACTTAGAATTTGATGGTGATGGTAAGTATTCACAAAAAAAGGTACAATTAGTGAATGGGCAGCATGAATTCTGGAAATAAACAACTAAAAATCTCACACAGTGTCCCTTTAAAGGGGCCCCTACAAAATTAGCGGCGCGGGACTGAGTTACCGGTGGGCCCTGCACCCTCTTGGGCCCCTATTTACAAAAATGTTATTGTTATTTATTTATTTATTTTTTTAAACAAACATTTCTTAAAATAGGGGCCCACCGGGAAATGCCCGCTATGCCAGATGGCCAGTCCAGCCCTGCTCACATCAGTATTCATGGCCACATTTGAGAACCAGGTGGCTCTTAAGTGCACATTACATTACCATGGCAATGCTCTTCAGAGAGAAACGTGGCCAGAAAGTGACATATTGAGTTGTCCTGGTGTGACTCTTATGCAAATAATTGGAGAATCACATTGATGAGCAGTGCTATGGCCTCTTCTTCGCTTCTCTTAGGCCTACTTTATGGAAACCATGTGGTGGCATTTCATAATGTAAACAAACAATTATGCAACATGCTAACCCCTAGGCTAACCCAAGCCAAAGGAATATTGATGATATTGTATGCATGCACATCGACACAGAGATGTCCTGCTGACCTAATAAGACTCCAAGGAACTGTTCTGCCACTCAACTTCAATTATGAAAACTAGTGTGACATACAGTGCACAGCAATAATGTTTACACCCTTTTGAAGTGTAACATTTTGTAACATAATATTTCAATAAGCACACAATTTATTTCCCACATTTGCATAGAGTAGATTTAATAAAACATTTGTTGATCTTACAACAGAAAATAATACCATATAAGCAGGTCACCCAAATAAGGGTCACCATAATAATCTGGTTATTTTTTTGTAATTCAAGTTGAAGACATCTATTGAATAGCTTGACATAAAAGGAAAATAAGTACTGAACAGCCACATGTGAAAAAAGTTTTAATTACCCATCAAATTGGTTAAACTGAACAGAAGGCGTTTAATCTAACCAACCTGTTTCATACATTTATTTGTAAAGTAATATTCCTATGGTGGGTGTATGACATTTGTTCCATTGTCACCTTCAGCTTCAATTCAAGTCAAAATAGCGGCATGAATTTCTAGCTATCAGAACGAACCTAATGGGGCCTGCTATTATGAATTCAAGATCCGTTGCCGAGAGCCTTAAGTAACACATTAAGACATAGACATTGCAATTTTGGTGACAGTAAGGTTTAGGGCTGGGAATCGATCCAAATTTCCTGGATCGATTCGAATCCGATCCAGAAGGTCACGATCCAATTCGATCCACGATCCGATTCAATTCGATTTAATATCGATCTTCTGTATAGCTGGGTTGTCACTTTAACCCATTTATGCCTAGAATCCTGAGACCAGTTATCAAAACCTAAATATCTCAGCCTTTGATGCCCACACAAACATGGAATAGTGGGCATATAGCCTACATGAATGTGGATGAGAGCTACAGGATGTGGTTGAGCAATAGCACCTATAATCATCTGCAAAAGATCTATCCACAAAGTTGTGAATCGATATTGCACTTTTCGAACGTGAATCGATATTGGATCGCAGATCGATCTTTTGAACCCAGCCCTTGTAAGGTTATAACATAGGTGCTGCGCTAAGGGGTTAAATGCTAAGTATTGAGAACGTCAACATCTGCATCCGCAACCTCCTTTCAACAGTTTATAGTTGGTTTGTTTGTTTTTATTAGATCCCCATTAGCATGAGTTATTCGTCCTTTTCATTTAATCATTGACAAATACAAATATCAGCCACTTTGAGTGGCGGCAGACCTAACATGAACCATTAACAAATTTCAGCTACACAGAGTGGTAGTAATATGATATCCATATCCACTAGGGCCTACATCATAAAAGAAGCAGCATAAATAAAATAATACATGGAGAAAATAAATAACACAAACCATACATAGGTGTGCTCCTCATACATTATCACTGTAAGTTACAAGACAATAACATATTATATGTCTACTATCTGGGAACACTGGCATGAATGCCTTCACTAGCTTCCTTTTATTGTATGTGTATCTTTTTTTTAATTTATTATTGTATAGTTGATGAGTGTATTGTAATGTGTCCAATGTGGGCCCTGAGCCTGTAATAAAGTTTATATATATGGCCCCACCGTGGCACAAATGGCACTCATTTGCTATGCGGCCGATCCGGTTTCGATTCCCAGTCCGGGTCCTTTGCCGACCCTTCCCCGTCTCTCTCTCCCCACTCGCTTCCTGTCGTTGCCTTCACTGTCCTGTCAAATAAAGACAAAAAAAAGCCCCCATTTTTTTTCTTTTTTTAAAGACAATAACTTATCAGACAAAGACAGCACAAGAAAAAGGAGAAGAAGAAGAGACACTAGCACATACTACACATAGCTACACTATACTCACAGCTGCTGTTCATATAACCATTTTTGATTTGCACTTTATAGTGATCAAGTCTAATAATATGATGTAAATAAGGACGAACACCTTTCCAAAGACAGTACCCTCAGAGTCCTCAGAGGCGGCATGAGGCTCTTCTTAAAATAACAAGCAATATGTGTTGACCTTGATCAAACAGCAAATATGATTATGCATGCATTGTGGGAAGACAAAAATATGACTCGTCTTCTGGGGTTGTTTGGCCAGACCAATAATGATCACGAAAATAAACACTCATTTTGTGCAGCTAGTCCAGTACAGGCTTGAAGAAACAACCAGGCGGGTTTTCTTTTGTTATTTCATTATTTATTATATATATTTATTTTATTTCATTTTTTTTACCTGTTGGGCGCCCAATTACCTCCAATCAGAGCAGGCACTTTACAGACCGTATCAGACAATCTCCTATAAATATCACCTAAATATGCTTTGCAAAATAAAATACAGATGCAGAATTACATGGTGGGACCGACCGAGCCTGATATAGACGAAATGCATTTCTCTCTGATTTGGTGTATTTTCTAGTCCATTTAGTATCCAATAAGCCCCTCGCCCAGAGAAAAGTCACCAAATTGATTCTCTGCAACAAATTGAAACATAAAGTGGTTTCTGGACTCTATTTTGGGTGGTCCAGCATATGACAGAGCATAAGAAAATAAAAAATATAAAATCATAAACAAGGATAAATTGGATACAATTTGGGGATTCTGCGAAGAAACCTACTTTTCCGCTATTGTGTGTGTTTGTGCTCGCGTCCATGTGTTTGTGTGCTTGCGCGCGTGTGTGTATTCCTTATTCCTTAACAACATGTTTATGTAATATTACATTAATACATTATATGTGTGTGTGTGTGTGTGTGTGTGTGTGTGTGTGTGTGTGTGTGTGTGTGTGTGTGTGTGTCCGTGCGTGTGTCCGTGCGTGTGTGTGTGCACATGCGTGCATGCGTGTGTTTTGTTCTAAAGTGCTTTGTTTTGAAATGGCTGTTGTGCTACTGACCTCAGTGTGGCCGTACCCTTATTTCCTTGAAAGACACTTATGTCACCATGTTTACACCAACCAACCTACTAATGCTTCAGAAATTGGAAAACATCAGAAAATCGTTTGCAAAGCAAAAACTTTTCGTAGCGTTTTGCTACCGCAGAGGAAGCAATGTATGGTTTGTGTCAATCCATGTTTTTCTTCCTTTGTCTGTGTTGAACTTGAGATGACCTTGAAATTGGGTTTGGTGTGTGTGTGTCTGGGGAGGGGTGGGGGTAGGGGGACTTCTTTGCCTAGGCTTGTGTAGTTTTAACTAGGGTAAATGGCACAAAAAGTTGTGCTTTTGTTGTTGACATACCGAAGTCCAAAAAGTTTACACACACACACACACAATGATGAATCTCTCTCTCTCTCTCTCTCTCTCTCTCTCTCTCTCTCTCTCTCTCTCTCTCTCTCTCTCTCTCTCTCTCTCATACACATACACATACACATACACATGTCTCTCTCTCTCCCACACACACCAGTACGCACACACGCACGCACACACACACACACACACACACACACACACACACACACAGGCCCATCTCCCTCCGCCTACTGGGCCAACGCGTGAGGCTAAAGTGTCCTTCATGTTTTCTTAGTAAAATGATATATTAGCACAGTAGTTCAACATATGGTATTCCCTGTTGGTCCTTTGATACCATGGTCTTTTCATATTCACACTACAGTATTTATATTGGCTTGGGATGTGCCCGGGATATGGCCACAGGAAATACCTACATAAGGGGAGAAACTATCAAAGGCTGTTCAACATGGACAGAAAACTTACGGTCAGTTAAAATTCCTTTTCACACATTTTCAAATTATATATATACCGGTATGCTGTATATGAAAGCAAACTTGCAGAGCTGAAAGTTGGAGATCACTCAGAGTCAGGAGACCTTAGTCAGTAAGGTAGGCTGCTGTTCTGCATATCCCTGTTGGCCTCTTTGATATCTTAACTTATTCATATTCTCACTGCAGGGATACCTGTACGTACAAAAGTTGTTGAACTTGAACTGGAATCCTAAGGTCAGTTGGGTCACCTAGCCTTTTGAACTGCAGTATTTCCATAACATTGTATATAATTAACCGACTCATGATACATATTTCAACATTGCTACAGGTGTAAAAGAAAACGTGCAAAGGCTGATGAGGAAGAGTTGAAAGCTTCAGATACCTTCAACTCAGCCGGTCAGTAACGTGATGATGTTCTTAATCCACTTGGTCCCAGGTGCTCTTTTTTGATAGCCCACAGCCAGGGCTGGACTGGGGGAGAAATAGGGCCCCGGGCACTTTTGGCTTAAAGGGGCCCCTCATGGGGGAGAAATAGGGCCCGGGCACTTTTGGCTTAAAGGGGCCCCTCATGGGGGAGAAATAGGGCCCGGGCACTTTTGGCTTAAAGGGGCCCCTCATGGGGGAGAAATAGGGCCCGGGCACTTTTGGCTTAAAGGGACCCCTCATGGGGGAGAAATAGGGCCCGGGCACTTTTGGCTTAAAGGGGCCCCTCATGGGGGAGAAATAGGGCCTGGGCCCTTTTGGCTTAAAGGGGCCTCTCATAATTAGAGAAATAGGGCCCCCTCCACATGATATTAGGCCCTCTTTTTTCGTTCGGGGGCCCAGTCATGGTAGCTTGAAGGGGGGGCCTGAAGTACTTGCGTTACGCCAGCCTTGGCCATCTTTGGGAGGAAAAGACGGTGGACTCAAAAGGTCTCTTCAGATTTGACCATGTTGAGACGTTTCAAGTGTCACATGAAAAATTAGGGCATGCTACAATAACAGTTATTCAATGCTACTTATACATATTGGGTGGCCTTGTTTGTCTAGGAGAGGGTTATACAATGACTCTACCACTTAGACCATGTTCAGACATCTCATGTAAATTGAAAAGGAAAGAGAAGAAAAGAAAAGAAAACAACAGAAAAGAAAAAGCCTCACTTTATAAAGTCTTATTACACATGCACATTTTGCCGACATCCGATATATATACCATAATTAAAAAGAAGTGTACTTCAAGTCGTCTTCAGGCAATATTTCAATCTTTCTTTCATTGCGTTTCTCTGTTATTAGTTTATCTGGAACATGGCATGGGCATATCGGGATAGCAATAGTCCAGTTCCAATGCTGTCTTGAAATCATATCTGATTTTAAGACAAGTGTATTTAAATGGCTTTTGTCATGTTCTGGAAAAGAGCTCTACATATATTTGTTTGTGTTTTTAGCATGATATTCCAGGGGTCCGTTTCTTGATTCTTGTCGTTGCTAACCGTCTTTAGTCTTACCATTCCCTTGGATTTAGTGGTGAGCGTCGCTGTCGAGAGAGAGTTGAGTCGCTCTTACGAAGGACGTTGCTACCGTCGTTAGCAAAGACGCTTTTGAGATACGGACCCCTGGTATCTTTTGGACAGGCCAGTGAAAGTCTCACTTCCACTCAGGCGAAATTCTCGATGTGATTCTCGGCTGACCTTTCCATCTCCAGACTCACTCCCAACTCAGCAGGCTTCATTTGCAACTGCTGTGACCGCACAAAGCCCATCAGCCACCGTAGGATAAACCATCATCCACATCAGGGGTCCCCAAACTTTTTTCTCTGGGGGCCACATTATCGTTCCTTACTGTGATCAGGGGCCGGGCTCAATCATGTATACTAGGCCGCTGCGTGTTATAGCCATAATTTCTAGCACAAAATAGTTCATCATTACATGTGATTTGCAAAAGTAGTGAGTACTTCACATGTTTTTCAATTTGAAATACCACAGGTATTCCTTTTAACTCCTAATAACCATGTAAAAATAGCAAGGAAAGGTTAGAAAAATATGGTGATTGACAGTTTATGAGTGGTACAATAGAAATGGTAGGCCTGTTTAGATTACAGTGAGATGAGAGGCTGTCAAGACAAGAAACGTCTGGTGATTCACAAATAGGTTAGTGAAAATTGATAGGAAGGCCTGTTGATGAACAAAATAAAATGCTTAAAAAATATATTTTATTATTACTATTTTTTCTGAGAGGATTGCTCTGTGAGGTGCAGAGAGGTGGAGGGCCAGTCAAAGGGACATGGCGGGCCGCATCCGGTCCCCCGGGCCTTAGTTTGGGGACCCCTGATCCACATGAACGGCCATACTGTGTGTGACACGTGGAGCAGTGTGATGGACAACACGTGTACCGTATTCATCAAAGTCTCATGACTATCTAATTATAATTGAAGTTAAGTAGCCCACACAAGTTGTATAATCAGCATGCGATCTGCTGTTCTGCTCATCAGAGAGCCTGCACACCACGCACACACACACACGGGCAAACACACACACACACACACACACACACACATTATTTTTCTCTAAAACGGGACGGTGTTGGACCACCATTTTTTGACACAAGACACATTAGGTAGTTTAAAGCCCAGTTCTGATTTTTTTTTTCGACCATTTTGAGTTACTGCGTTCTTGTTTTGCACGGCAGATCAGCAATCATCCACATGAACTGTCACAGTTGTCCACTGTGTGTGACACGTGGAGCAGTGTGATGGACAACACGTGTACCGTATTCATCAAAGTCTCATGAGTAGCTAATTATAATTGAAGTGAAGTAGCCCACACAAGTTGGATAATCGCCATGTGATCTGCTGTTCTGCTCAACAGAGAGCCTGCTATGCAAAGGGAGTATTTAGGGCCTTACCTCATCAGAGTGCACAGTAAATTCTGCAGTGCTCATTTAACACTTAAAGAGTTGATTTGGCATCATTTGGACTTAAATGAACTCTTTAAGTGTTGAATTAACACCGCAACATTTACTGTGTGCCCATACAGTAGGATTGTGACTAATCGGTGATAACTTTTGGTTCTACTGTACACACATACACATACAAGCATGTGCACGTGCATGTGCAAACACAAGCACATGCACGCACGCACGCACACAAACACACACGGGTACACACACACACACACACACTTGCACGCACACAAGCACGCAGGCAGGCAGGCACGCACACACACACACACACACACACACACACACACACACACACACTAGTGGGTGCCTGGCGATGAGGTATTGCGCCTAAGCTGCTGTATGTGTGTGTTTGTGTGTTTGTGTGTGTGTGTATGTGTGTGTGTGTGTGTGTGTGTGTTTGTGTGTATGTGTGTGTTTGTGTGTGTGTGTATGTGTGTGCACACTTGGGCAAACACACAGAGATTCCTATTTTCCTGCTGAGTCTAGTCTCACAAGACGACTTCAGATGTCCAAATAATGAATCGAACTGAAATCTTCATTGGCAGGAAGCTACAGTAGTTGGCAAGGGTACGCACACACACACACACGCACACGCACACGCACACGCACACGCACACACACACACGCACACACACACGCACACACACACGCACACACACACACACACACACACACACACACACACACACACACACACTGGATGGAAGCACAGCTCTGTGAGTAAGCGGGGACTTAATTGAGACGAGCAAACTGATCAAAGGGGAATACAAAGCAAATCAAAAATCTAAAAAACAGAGGAATCTAGAGCTTCAGAATTCAAATCACGTTTACTCCCCTGCTCTTTCCAATCAAAAGACAGAAAAACTTGAGACCACGAAAGCCAGCCACACACTCACGTGCACACATACAGGCATGCACGCATACACACATGCACGCATGCACACATGCACTCTCTCTCACACACACACACACACATGCACTCACAGGTGCAAGCACACACCCACAAATACACACAAATACACACAAACACACACACAGACAAAGAAACAACAGTATTCACTCGTATCAACAGACGCTCATCCCCCTATGCCCATACACTCTCGCCGCCCCCGCCCCTCCAAAAAGCCGCCCCCACCCCATCCCAAAGCCGCCCCCACCCCTCCCCAAAGCCGCCCCCACCCCTCCCCAAAGCCGCCCCCACCCCTCCCCAAAGCCGCCCCCACCCCTCCCCAAAGCCGCCCCCACCCCTCCACAAAGCCGCCCCCGCCCCTCCCCAAAAGCTCGGGCTTGAGAAGATAAAAAGCCTTTTCCTCTTCCTGTGGTTAGACAGACGAGACATCAAGTTGCGGCAAGAGAGAAAAGCCACAATCATCAACACAGTAATTAACCAGTGCTCTCCCCCATCCTCCTCCATGACTGAGGTACCCTGAGCATGGTACCGTCCCACCGCACTGCTCCCCATGGGGCGCCACTGAGGGCTGCCCCCTTGCACGGGTGAGGCATAAATGCAATTTCGTTGTGTGCAGTGTGCAGTGTTCACTTGTGTGCTGTGGAGTGCTGTGTCACAATGACAATGGGAGTTGGAGTTTCCCAATGGGCTTTCACTTTCACTTTTCACAATCATATGAACAACAACAAAAAAAATCTCACTACAACAGCAAGAGGAAATGCACATCAAACACATCAAGCCACCGAGCAAACAATCGAATCTAGCCTGGAGGAACGGAGACGGAGATGCACCATCATCTAGAGAAAAATACCCACATCAAACACAACAGGCCACAGAGTAAACACCTGGCCTGAAAGATCTCATGAAAGATATGGTGACAGCAAGAGGGAAATACCACGTCAAACACCACATGCCAGACGGGTAACATCTAGCCTCAAGCAGGGAAAGTGGGCAGCTGTCTGCAAGATCAAGTCAAGTCAAGTTGGCTTTATTGTCAATTTCTTTACATGCACTGGTCATACAAACTTTCTTACTTCCCATGCATACATAGACATAGACTTTAGGTATAGACATAGACAATTAGACATAGGCAATTAGATATAGACAGTAAGCATACATTCCACCTAGAGTACCTATACAATAAACATACAGACATAGGTCTATAAAGTGCAAGACGGGGCAACAGCATAGAACATATATTAAAAGAGGTATTAAAGGGATATGCCATTATTTTGGGGCTTACTGCAGTTAAAATCGTTGGCTGGGATTTATAAAGGTGGTAAAGTGTATTATTTTTCATGTTAAGCGTTGTCTTGCTTTAAGACAAGTTAAAAGAGGGAATATGTCGCTAAGCTAGTGAAAGTCAATGGATCCGTGTAGCATTGTAGCATGCTACACGGATCCATTGACTTTCACTAGCTTAGCGACATATTCCCTCTTTTAGCTTGTCTTAAAGCAAGACAACGGTTAACATGAAAAATAAGACACTTAACCACCTTTATAAACCATGGCCAACGATTTTAACTGTATTAAGCCCCAAAATAATGGCATACCCCTTTAAGAGACGTTAGGCCAAGGGGTGCCAGCTCGCTTCATGGCATCAGTAGTTGGTTGGGGGCAGGAGCGGACATGCCGGGTTAACAAAGTAAAACCCCAGCTACATACTGTATTTGCTGCAGCCAATTAAATGAACCAGCTGATCCTAATTGTAACACCCCCTTCACCAGGTAGATGAGCTAATTGGTGGAAACGCCTGCCTTGTCGGGCAAATACACAGGCCGCGACAAGAGCGAGGCGAGTGACGGAAGTAATTGACTTTGTATTGAGATGCGCGACAAAAGCAATTCTGGAGACTAGAGGCGATTCGCACGCCGAGAGCGACAGTTTGTAGTTGAACTCCTGGCTATGTTATGCTAATGAGTTATGACGCGGTGACAGGCCGCGACAGCCAATGACTGTAGAGAGGTCAGTGACCACAGCCAATGGGAATGTTTGAAGGCTTGCATTCTGCTTGTAACGGACATACTCTAGTCGCTTCAATCGCTCGTATCGCTTGCTGCTGCACAGAAGCGATTCTCTGTCGCTTCACTCGCGTCGCGGCCTGTGTATTTGCCCGGTTAGGAGCACATGGAGCGAGGGCCCCAGCATGTGGGTGTGCTCCGATACACACACACACACATACGCACATACACACTACAGTGCACCCCCATTCAGCCCCTTGTGCCACTTTTCCACTGCCATTTTTCTGTTAGGCCCACAACTCGATACAATGCGACTTGGCCGCCACTTTTTGCTTTTCGAACGAGCACGACACAGCTCAATGGTAAAGCAAAAAGTGGAGGCCGAGTCGCGCTGTGACAAGCTGTAGGCTTACCAGAAAACAGACAGTGGAAAAGTGGCTCAAGGGGTTGGATGGGGGTACACTGTAGTGTGTGTGCATGCGTGCATGCATGCATTAGTAGAGCAGTTGCGATCATTATCACATTATCACCCAATTAGCGCAGAGTCATCGAGGTCACCTGCAAAGTACAGCGCTGGAGATGCAGGACTGGAGGAGAAATAGGGCCAGGGCACTTTTGGCTTAAAAGGGCCCCTCATGGGGGAGAAATAGGGCCCGGGCACTTTTGGCTTAAAAGGGCCCCTCATAATTAGCGGGGCAGAACTGGCTTACCGGTGGGCCCTGCACCCTCGTGGGCCTCTATTTTCAGTAATGTTTTTAAAAAAATTAAAAATCTGAAAATAGGGGCCCATGAGGGTGCAGGGCCCACCGGGAAATGCCCGGTATGCCAGATGGCCTGTCCAGTCCTGCTGGCAGAGATGCAGGAGTGAGGTGAGTCTGTGGGCACTTCTCAAAACCTAGGACAGTGTCCTTCCAAGTGTATCAGCCTAATTAGTCACACCCAGTGATTGGATATTCTTTATTAGTCACACCCAGTGATTGGATATTCTGTAGAGTTCACCAAAGAGTATCCAATCACTGGGCGTGACTAATTAAGCTGATGCACTTGGAAGGACACTGTCCTAGGTTTTGAGAAAGGCCCAACGTGTCAGGGAGATGTTTCATAGCATTGGGGAAACACAGTATAATGATGTGCAGTATACCAAATGTATGCAGTGACTGTCTGTGTGTGTGTGTGTTCGTGTTTGTGTGTGTGTGTTTGTGTGTGTGTGCGTGTCTGTGTGTGTTTGTGTGTGTGTGTGTGTGTGTGTGTGTGTGTGTGTGTATGTGTGTGTGTGTTTGTACTGTGTGCGTGAGTGTGTGTGTGTGTGTGCGTGTGTGTGTGTGTATGCGTGTGTGAATGAGTGTGTGAATGAGTGTGTGTTTGCGCGTGTGTGTGTTTGTATGTGTATGTGTATGTGTATGTGTATGTGTATGTGTATGTGTATGTGTATGTGTATGTGTATGTGTATGTGTGTTTGCGTGAAAGTGAGGCCTGTTGAACCATCATCCATGCAACCATCTACTGACTAGACCAGTCTTGCACAAGTCTGTTGCTGTGGTACACTGCATTGGAAAACATTTTTCTCTTCATCTTCCATTTCCCCTAAGCATGTCACTTGAAAAGCAAGCCAATGCTTCCACTCATACTTTGTCCTTTGGCAACTCCAGTGCATTTCTCTCTCTTACTCTCTCTCTCTCTCTCTCTCTCTCTCTCTCTCTCTCTCTCTCTCTCTCTCTCTCTCTCTCTCTCTCTCTCTCTCTCTCTCTCTCTCTCTCTATTCCTCTCGCTCTCTCTCTCGTTATCAGATCTCTACTGCCCCCGACAGGTGGCTTCTGATATAGCAGCATACAGCCACCGGAAGTCATCTGTCTCAGTCCATCAGTGTGTTATGCATTAGTCTGAGACATGAAAGGAAGGGGAGTGATAAATGTGTGAATGTGTGCGTGTGTGTGCAACTGCGCATTCATACGTGTATGTGTGTGTGTGCATTCATGCGTGCGTGTGTGTGTGTGCATTCATACGTGCGTATGTGTATGCATGTGTGTGTGTGTGTGTGTGTGTGGGTGGGTGGGTGTGCATTCATGCGTGCGTGTGTGTGTGTGT
>NC_085876.1:47037654-47042654 GCF_034702125.1 Engraulis encrasicolus
TCCTGCCCAGAACCCTACGTTCCTGTGGCAACGTGGTCACATCTAGCCGGTAGAACCGGACAAAGGTGGCGGGGTTGGCCCAACCAACCGCTCTGCACACCTCTGAAACTGCTGCACCCTTGAAGAGAGGACAAGATGTAGAGACCTGCACTGGTAAAGTGAGCCCTAATCTGAGCCGGGGGTAGGCGACCCTTGGACTCATATGCCAGGGCAATGGTTTGAACCAACCATTTGGAGACCTCTATTTCAAAACTGTGAGCCCTGTAGAGGGCTTGATGAAGCACACAAACAGCTGCTCAGTGTTCCTAAAACAGTGAGTCCTGTTCATGTAGATGGTAAAGCGTGCATAGGGCACAAGTTGTGTTGTCACCTCTCTTCCACGGATCTGAAAGGTGGTATGCAAAAGCAGTTTGGAGAGGCCCCTCTTGGAGGGGCTCGAAAGGGGCCCCACACATAGCCTCCAGTACTAGAGAGATATCCCAGGAGAGTATCGTCTGATGTAGCACGGGGCGTAAGTATCTAGTGGATGGGCACTCAGAGTGTTGGAACCGAATCCTACTTGGCACGATGAAATCGCTGCAAAGTAGACTTAAATGGTAAAGCCTTGTCTCCCCCCCAATAAGTCTTGTAGGAAGGACAACACCATCGGTACTGAACACTTTCGCGTTGGTCACACTAGCGTTGGAAGACAGACCACTTCAGGTTATACAGTGTCAAAGTAGATTGGGCCCTGGCCCCTTAAATTGTCCTGATAACGTTATCCAGAAAAACGGTTAGGTTCAAATGTTCCCTTGCCAGACCCATAGGGGCAGGTGGCCCCTGGGCTGGGGTATGTCCTCCTCCTGGTCCGTTGCCAGACTCGAACCTGCAGGAGAGGGGAAAGTAGCAGGAGGGGCTGAAGCCCCTATGCTCTCAGCTGAGGCCCCTGAGCCCCGTGGGCTAAGGGGGGACAAACCCTGAGAAATCTCGCTTCCTTGCAGGAGGGGAAAAAGGGAGGCGTCAGGCGAAGGCGCTCGTGGTGCATTATTCAGGACTTTTGGAGCGCGCCATGCCTGGTGACAGGGTACGCTTTCGTGCCAAGCGCAGTGGCCTGCGGTGATGCCCAAGGGGCTCCAAGGCAGCTGCTCGAGCTGGGGAAGCCACATCAGCCACTAGGGTGGTGGTCAGTACTGTATGAGATTCTCTGTGGTGGCAGGGAGTTGGGATAAAGAGTCGTCCACCTTAGGCGGGAGATCGAAGCACTTTGCCAGGGGGGAGTCAGAGTCTGGCTCCACTGAAATTATTTGCCAGCAGTCGACCGTAGTCAAGAGAACAAAGGGACAGAGCAGGCTAGAACTAGTCAAGCTCTCGTAACTCGTGTCCTTCAGGGTACTCGTGACCTCAGTCAGGAGACGTGAGTCCAAGGAACCGGGCACGCACAAATGTTTGTAAAGAACTTTTACTCCGTATTGTTTCTAATCTGCCGTGAGTAGATTCCGTCACTGTGAAGTTTCTTGCTGCCATGGGGAGGACACTGTACATTTCATATGTTTGATCTGCAATGTGTGATCTCAGGTTAAAAGAGAGTGTCCACCTACACAAAGCTGGGGCTGTCTCGGTGATCACAATTATGCTCTTTTATTGCCTGTGACATTTACCCACTTCATAGCCTGATCAGAATCTGGCTAAACTTGTGAGCCAATCTTTTGACCACAAAGTGGCCTTTTTGGAATTCAGACAAAATGGTTCTGGAAGCTGACTCATCAAGTAGATACACTGGGCCCCATTGTGCATAATTAAGATGGCCATACCGCTTAAAGTAGGGCAACATTAGGCTGAAAGAGTGAAAATTCAGATCCCAGGTAGCTTCACATTGTTCTCTTGTGTATTGCAGCAGAACAGTAACCATAAGCTTATCCATAACCATATCCATATACTGCCACCAGTTCACATCTTCAGATTGACTCTCAGCAATATCATGCAGAAGATTGCTGTCCTTTTCCTGATACTGGAATGAAATCAGTTCACTAATGTCTGAGGATCATCACCATGAGCCATCCTAGCAAGACAGGTAGAGAAGACTTGGCATGAGAAGACCCTAAAGGGATTGCAGAGTAAACTTGTGTGCCACGGCTTTGTTGGATGCCTTTCCTGCCAGAACAAGTTCAACAGGGCCTTATCCAAGCAATCCACCATCCATACATTGGTCAGTCCAGATCCATTCATATGTTCTCCTATGGCCTTAAGGAAGTTGGTTGACAAGTTAAGTCCTCCTAGGCGAGGTATTCATCTGTTGTTCTATTCTGAAATTGCCCACTTTAACTCTTTAAGTCTGCAGTACAATGCTTGGTCAACTGTGATAACTGTTCATGTCCAAAATGTTAAGATATGACAATGCATTTGTATTCAAAGTATCAAAACGTGTGCAGTAGCGAGGACTATTGGCAAATACCCCGCAGCAGTCTGTTGTTCCTTTGATGACAGTGACTGATTGAACACTGACCAAAAAGTCTTCATGTCTAAGTTTTGACAGTGCAAGAAGAAAGCTAGATCCGTAGCCTTTGCTTGTCTAGCATACTTATGCTCCTCTCCAGATTTTCCAAAGCATGATTAAGCAATGGGTGCTGAAAAAGTTGGCTTGAATGTCCTATGAGTAATCCAGAGAGGATGTAGCTCCATCAGGGCATTTGGCACATTTAATGTATGTCTAGTAGACACCTCTATATCTTTAACAGAATCATCAATTGGTTGGCCTCTCTGCCATGCTGCCATTTGTGTTGCATGGGAAGTATTCTTCCCGTCAAGTGTTTCATCCAGGATATCAATGTTATCACATGTGTAGTGGATGAATTTATCTGCCACAATGTTTGTTGGAATAATGGCACCACTCTCGTGGTTCAGTGTTTTAGAGTGCTCTCAGCTAAGGAGGATCTGGACTTGGAGGACCTGGTCGTAACTCAGACAATGACCTGCCTGATTGAATAGTCATATTAGGTCTTTTACCCAATAGCTTGATGAAGAGTACAAGCAAGACTGACATGTTTCGGAGTCCATTTTTTGCCATCACTGACACAATAAACAAGGACTTTAGCCTCATTCAGAACTCTTCTTTGAGGAAGTTTTTCCTTGCCACCAATTCCATCATCTTCAAGAGATGTCTGGCCAATAACAACCAGGCTGAGTAGCATGTATATACTATCTGGAATGTATGAAATAGTATCTGATAGAATATGTAAAATATGTCTGAACATTTTTCAAAATTTACATTATATGTAATATCATGGTGTCATCTAGCGATTTCTGGACAGTTTTCAGAAGGGCCAATAGCAACTTTCAATGATTTTTTGGAAACACTAAATACTTCACATTATGCAAAGTATTTCTAAAATACTTACATCAATTTTCTTAACCATATAAACACACATAGGCTACAAATATCTTATTAGAAAAGCTAAATATTTAAAAACGTTTAGGCTAACACCTAGCCTACAATATTAGCATTATTAGCATTCTAGAAGCTATTTTATACTTTTTAAAATCCTCTATAGTAGATACATTCATCAACAAACATTAATGGGACACAAAATTTTAGAAAAGAGCATTTATTTCCAAGTACAGCAATACTTGGTAAAAATGCTCTGTCAAAAATAGCGTATTTTGGCAGCCATTTTGTTTTTCAAATTTAACTGTCAAAACCTCAAAATTCAGCTTGGGAACCAGTCTAGTTGAATTCAGCACACTTAAATTATGTTAAGTACATAGGTTCCCAACTTTTACTAAAAAATGCTTCTAACATTCACAAATATGAAAAATGTGTCTAGACTAGGAGGTTGTAGTTATTTCCTGTCATTCAGGTAAGTGGGGGGGAGGGTAGTCATGTTCGACTCCCAACCCGCCAGGTTAGTGGGGGGAGTAATCAACCAGTGCTCTCCCCCATCCTCCTCCATGACTGAGGTACCCAGGGCATATCCCGCTCCACGGCTCCTTTTGGGGCGCCATTGGGGGCTGTCCCCTTGCACGAGTGCAGTTTTGTTGTGTGCAATCAGCACTGTGTTGCGGTGGAGTGCTGTGTCACAATGACAATGGGAGTTGGAGTTTCCTTGCATGGTTACCCCCAGACCTAATTACAAATTAGATTCTTTCGGATCGGAACGATTGTGCAAGGATTTCTCACCGCCGTCTTACGGCAATTGAAGGCTGCCCCCTTGCACGGGTGAGGCATAAATGCAATTTCATGTGTGCTGGGGAGTGCTGTGTCACAATGACAATGAGAGTTGAAGTTTCCCAGTTCAGAATTTCACAACCTTTTCAGGGTTTCATTCAGTGCAGCCTTGAACATGTCCACAAAATACGCACTCAGTCCTTGGCTTAATTATATTACATTAGCATTTAGCAGACGCCTTTGTTCAAAGCGACTTACAAGGAGCAATTTAAACAAGAACAGGGTAAGGCACAGTGTACAGTTGCAACACTGATAGCATTGTCCTTCAAAGAGTAAAGAAGATGACAATGCATTAAAAAGTAGCAAAAAAGTAAACAGAAGACCTCAAGGAGCAGTGTACAGTTGCAACACTGACAACATTGTCAAACACAAGGTAATAGAAGCAACATTAAATGATAGGAATGTAACAAGGCAAATTGGATAATAAGCAAGACATCTAGGCGCAGTGTACAGTTGCAACACTGGCAACAATGTCCAACACAGTGATAAAGAAAAAATAAGTAAAGGATTTAAAAGGATGTTATAAGCAAATTAGGTACATAAAGATGTTAGGTACATAAGAGATGTGGCTTAAGGATGCTTGACCTTATCTTGGCGAATCGCCGCCATGACGTTAAATCCTTGGAAATCAAGCACACCTCCTTCCAAAAGCATGCTTTCTTGACTTTGAAAGCCTAGCGTTGTGCACATCATGTTCATATTTAATGTTAGTCACCAAAACATCTGTTCCTGTAATGTACCCAGAGGAACCCACTCAGGCGTTACAGACAGATGTGCAGACCCACAGGCTCTAACACTC
>NC_085876.1:47047654-47062654 GCF_034702125.1 Engraulis encrasicolus
CTGGTAGCGTGGGTAGCAGAAGAAGTTTCGCCTTGAATTCGCTGTATTCGCTCGAGACGCAGCATTGACATGTTTGATTCAGCTAATTACACAACAGCTCTGGCTTGACAGCCTGGGACATTCGGAGATATGAACGTTCCGATAGTTTTTTGCCGAACTGCGTCATAGCGAATTTGCCTACGATTAGCTTGAGTTTAATCGTCAAAATTCGCTCTGGTCGCTCAAAATTCGATCTGGTTGCTCAAGAAGCTTCGCTCCTGGTGAATTTGCTTTGGTAGCGCTGGTCGCGTGCCCTCCATTGAGAAATAATGACTTTGTTGCTTCGTTTGCTCCGTTCGCTCTGGGTCTGTACATGGCATTAGGGTGCATCAGACGCCCAGAAGGTTTGAAAATCCTGCTCTGCTTTCGCAGCATTGTCCTTGTGTGTGTGTGTGTGCGTGCGTGCGTGCGTGCGTGCATGTGTGTGTGTGTGTGTATGTGCGTGTGTGCGTGCGTGCGTGCGTGCATGTGTGTGTGTGCGTGCAGTCCACTCCCCTCTGTGCAATCAGCCAGCTCTGTCCTCATCAGAGTGAACTGTAGGGAGTTGGAGAGGAGAGGACAGGAGAGGAGAGGAGAGGAGAGGAGGGCTATCTGTGCTGATTTGAAGTTTCTGATTTCAAAGGCACAGCATGAATACAGTCAACTCTCCCTCACCGCTAGTTTTAATACAAACAATCCTTTCCTTCCCTCCTTCAGAGAAAAAATGATCATTCACTCACTCACTCACCTCAGTGCAGAAACCCTCAAGAGCCCACAATCAGTTCATGGTGTGATGGCTGTGAAAACCTCTCCTGGACGATTATATTATGAGCCCCTGAGCCCAGGCTTTCAAATCAGCAACCGCTACCCAATGACTGCTTGGCACTAATTACGCACACCCTATAGTCTTCATGTCTTTCTTCAATATAGTGTATGCATGTAATATGTTACATTACATTACATTACATTAGTATTTAGTAGACGCCTTTGTTCAAAGTGACTTACAAGGAGCAATTTAAACAAGAACAGGGTAAGGCACAGTGTACAGCTGCAACAAAATCAGAATCAAACATTTGTTAGGCATGTATTCGCAAATGTCTTATTCATGCACAATAAGGGATTTATTACCAATTTAACCTCAGTAAGGACGTAGTAGGCCTTAGCGTTTGCTTTGTACATTCCTTACAAGCTACTTATGCAGGCATTGACATTGTATGTATTAGTGCTAATAGATGTATCTCTAAAATAAAGTGTTACCGTAATTTCTAAGATTCCTTTACAAATTTATGTCATATTTCATGTGAAGCTGCATATCATTAAAAATATATTGGGGACACAATAAAACGGCCTCAAGGGCCGTAAATGACCTACTCTACAGTGTCATCATACTAAATGAAATTGCCTTGAAGTTTAATTCAAACATAATGCAATGCATTTAAAAAAGATGTAATGTGCTCAGGATTGATCATTTAATTTTCTGTTATACTTGCTTTGGCCAATCACAACCATTGTAGCTAGAACATGCTCTGCAGCTCTCTATAGACAGAACTGCCTCGTGACCATTGAGCCCACAGACTCTTGAGGCTAAGTCTCAATGCTACCGGGATCTAAATTAAGTTGAACAGAAACACCTTGAAATACATATTTGTAACCATCTCGGATGGGCACGTGTATGGGGAAAAAATGAAGAACAACCCTAAATATAACCATAACCACCTCAGTCCAGAGTGGATATGGATGGAGTTTGAAATGTTTTAAAGGTCGGAAGAGTTTTTGACGGCAACACTTGATGCAGCACGTGATGCCGCTTAAGCAAGGGCAAGCAAAAAGCCCCTAGTGAAAAGAAAAGAACAGACAAGAAAAGAAAAGAAAAGAAAGGAAAAGACAAGAAAAGACAAGAATAGAAGAAAGTAGTTGTTATTGTTGAGCAATACTGACCTTTAAGTGATGAGTAATAGGTAATACCGGGGAAGAGAGAGGACTTAATTCTTTGACAGACATGTGACCAAGGCATGACGAATGCGAACACAAACATTGCAGAACAACTGTGGATATCTTTTTTCCTTAAAATTGTGGGGGGGTTTTCCTGACACACGTGTTCAGGTGAAGAGTGGGGCTAATGCTTTGACAGACAGTTGCCTATTATGGAGCCCTTTCAAGCTACAGAAGGCCATGGGTAAACAAAAAAAAGACATAAAAGTTGTCTTCAAATAAACTTTTTCTCAAACTTTCGACAATGATGTCCTGGATGGATGAGAATCTTCACAGAGTGGAAAGGCCAAAGCAGATACACATGTGCAGTAAAGTACTGTTTCTCAACTGGTGGGTCGCGACCCAAAAATGGGTCGTGTAGGGGTCATTGGTGGGTCGCGGAGCCGTGGTGTAAAAAAAGCGAATTCATTGATTCGCTAAAAAAAATGTCCAACTTTTCCTGCAAGAATTTACCACTCGTATTTTGATAAGCGATTGAAATCCGTGTCATCTGTCGACAGTAATAATTGTTATTACACAGGCTTAGTATGGTTATATTTTGAGAATTGTATTGGATTGACTTGAACGCTAAAAAATTTGGTCGCGACCGAATGGCAGTGGAAAATGGTGGGTCCCAAGACTGTTCCAGTTGAGAACCACTGCAGTAAAGTACTGTAAATGGCAGTCTTTCAGGCTGTGCTTTAACATAGCCTACAAAGAGTCACAATGAAAATCAAAAGAAAAAAATGGTTCAAGAATTGATATATTTCCACATTTTTTTTCTGAAAGTTTAGTTTAGTTTAGTTTAGTTTAGTTTAGTTTAGTTTAGTTTAGTTTAGTTTAGTGCAGGCGAAAAGAGGGGCTGATTTCTAAGATATCAATTCCTCTTTCTCAAAGACTCTTGAGAAGGATAGCTATTCTCCTTACCGTATTCCTTTCTGTCGACATGGTGTAAACTGTGTTTATCTCTTGGGAGATTGTTGACTGATCTGGCTGTTAAGAGAAGAGGAAGAAAAAGAAGAAGAAGAAGAAGAAGAAGAAGAAGAAGAAGCTGAATGCCTCAGTTAGCTCTGGTGTCCACTGGCAATTTGCTCAGGACAGATATTGGCTATTTGCTTACTTTGACATTGGTAAAGATGGACATAGCATTATTTTAGTTATTTTGTTGTGTTTTTGCGTGCGTGCGTGTATTGGCACATACCATTTCATGTCAATGTCTGATAATAAAAATAAAATCTATAACAGACAACTGTGTTGTACAAATGATGACACCTTCTTTAACCTTTACCATCCATGAAGGTGGCAAATAGCTTTTACACGCAGCTTTCGCTTCTAAATCATTGATATTTGTCAAAGATCAGAGGATTATTTAGTTTGATATTTGCACTTGTGTATGTCTATGATTATTTTTAGACACACCGACACCTCTTCATTGTCATGTTCATTCAGACTCTCTGTCTCTCTCTCTTTCTTTCTCTCGCTCTCTCTCTCTCTCTCTCTCTCTCTCTCACACACACACACACACACACACACACACACACACACACACACACACACACACACACACACACACACACACACACACATACACGCTAAGCTGTCCTCTTCACACCATCCCTGCTCATAACAGCAGGGGTGCGACAGCTCCGTCAGAGGCTCAAAAAGCAAATAGCCAGGATATAAATATGAATCGCCACGGGAGCTAATAAGACACAGACAACAACACCGACACTAGGCCTACACCTCAATCCCATCCCACCACCCAGACTCTATCCTCCTACAGTATATGTGTGACGTACACTCGTCCTCCTAGAGCAGTGTTTCTCCAAGTGGGGCGTAAGCCCCCCTGGGGGGGGGCGCGGAGGCATCTCAGGGGGGGCTTGTGACATCTGATTTTGGGTGACGTACACTAGTCCTCCTAGAGGATCCACCATTCTCTTAATCATACATCAAGGTGTTTGTCTATTGACAACAGAACTAGGCAGCAGTGATTCTCTTTAATGAAAGATATTAATATGAATCACCACGGGAGCTAAAAGGACACAGACAACAGCACCGACACTAGGCCTACACCTCAATCCCATCCCACCACCCAGACCTTATCCTCCTACAGTATATGTGTGACGTACACTAGTCCTCCTAGAGCAGTGGTTCCCAAACTTTTTTCCTTGCGCACCCCCTTGTACATTTCAATGTGGTTCGCGCACCCCCTAATCGAATGTTTTGGTGTACTTATGGGCACTCAAATATGGCTTCACTGCACAAGTCATTGTACATTATGCAGAGTCATTTAGGGAATCCTCATTTTCCAATAGACCTCAATATTCCTAAAGCATACAATTCATCATTCAATTAAAACTACTTCATTTTCTTTAAATCTGTATAGAAACACATATCCGCCATTGCTTAATTCAGCTCGCGCACCCCTTTGTGGTAGGCCACGCACCCCCAGGGGTGCTCGCACCCCAGTTTGGGAAACCCTGTCCTATAGGATCCACCATTCTCTTAATCATACCACCCAGACAGTCTTCATCACTACCAGTGGTGTAGTCTACGTAGAACGCAGGTATACGGAGTATACCCACTTCAAAATTTCAGGGATTTCAGTATACCCACTTAAAATGTATTGATCCATTATTTAGAATAGCACAAATATATACAGTATACCCACTTCAAAAAATGCTCAAATATATAGTATACCCACCATAAAAAAGTAGACTACACCACTGATCACTACCCAAAATGAAATCAAAGGTTTTTTGTCTATTGACAATAGAACTAGGCAGCAGTGATTCTCTTCAATGAAAGATATTAATATGAATCACCACGGGAGCTAATAAGACACAGACAACAACAACGACACTAGGCCTACACCTCAATCCCATCCCACCACCCAGACGTTATCCTCCTACAGTATATGTGTGACGTACACTAGTCCTCCTAGAGCAGTGTTTCTCCAAGTGGGGCGTAAGCCCCCCTGGGGGGGGCATCTCGGGGGGGGGCTTGTGACATCTGATTTTGGGTGACGTACACTAGGCCTCCTAGAGGATCCACCATTCTCTTAATCATACATCAAGGTTTTTTGTCTATTGACAATAGAACTAGGCAGCAGTGATTCTCTTCAATGAAAGATATTAATATGAATCGCCACGGGAGCCAATAGGACACAGACAACAACACCGACACTACATCTCAATCCCACCACCCAGACTTCATCCTCCTACATGTGTGACGTACTATAGTCCTCCTAGAGGATTCACCATTCTCTAAATCAAACCGCCCAGACAGACAGTCTTCATCATCCCCCATACTTGACGTAATCTATCTACGGAATCCTATCCCACCCACTCCCCCAGTCTTGGTCTTGGTCTTCTCCCATGCTCCTGGATGATTCACTTTTCTACCCAAAGGACTTGATGGTAAATGGACTGCATTTATATAACGCCTTTCCACTCCTTCGAGCACTCAAAGCGCTTTACGTTGTATGACTCACATTCACCCATACACACTCACATTCACACACCAGTGGCCTTGTCTGCCACGCAGGGTACCTACCGGCCACCAGGAGCAATTTGGGGTTAAGCTCAAGGACACGTCGATGGGGTCAGGCAGAGCGGAGCTCAAACCTGCAACCTAGGCAGCAGTGAATTCTCTTCAATGAAAGCTCCAGCCTGCTCAGAGGAATTCTGATAAAGGGGGCACATGACCTGGCAATAAACGATGCAGGGGACCAAAGCCTACCGAACCCCCACACAGAACACGGGACCAATGCCTACTATTCTTTTTTAATATATCTTTTTGCCTTCATTTCTGACGGGATAGTGGAGGAGAGATAGGAAATGAGTGGGGAGAGAGAGACATGGAAGGAATGGCAAATGACCCGGACCGGAATCTAACCCGGGTTGCCAGCGTAGTAACCCAGTGCACCGTTAAGCCACGGCAGGGCCGATAATTCACTTTTCTACCCAAAGGACTTGATAGGCGAAATTAAATCAAAGGTGTTTGTCTATTGACAATAGAGCTAGGCAGCAGTGATTCTCTTCAATGAAAGCTCCAGCCTGCTCAGAAGAATTCTGATAAAGGGGGCAAATGACCTGACAATTACTAACCTTTACATTAGATGTTTATATTACATTAAATATTTATTAGATATTTAAATAACTCACTTTCATTCTGAATAAAGCTTAATTCTGCTTTGAATACGTCACGTAAACACTTCACAATTCTGAATTGAATGAAAGATCGAAGTAAACTCGACAGAACTATTTAATTCTGAATTATTAATTCTGAATTAAAAAACGTCACATAAATGTAGCCAATGAAAGATGCAGGGGACCAAAGCCTACACAGTAAATTCTGCAGTGCTCATTTAACACGTAGAGAGTTGATTTGACATTATTTGGACTTAACTCTCGAAGTGTTGAATTAACACCGCAATATTTACTGTGTATCGTACCCCCTCACAGACCAGGGGACCAACGTTGGTGACGTTAGGGCTGTCAACGTCGGTGTACTCTGGGTAGCAAGAAGCAGAGACACAGACAGAAGGTTTATTTTTTATTTTTTTAAGCGCTCAGGCATGAATGAAATGAATGAATGAATGAATGAAAGCATGACATATTGGGCATACCCAAAACCAAAAAGTGTAATACCTGTACAGCATAAGACTATTCTTCCCTATGGATCCCAATAGACCCCATTTCTAAATCCACCCACCTAGCCTTCGCCCATGCTGTCTTCTCATGTGTGCCTTGGTGTCTCTGACAAATGGTGCATTCATGTGGTCTTCCGAAGTAGATATTATCTAGTTGCGAAGTGGTATTTACAAGTGCGTTGCGTTCATGTGCTTTTTTGATGTTGTTAACAAATTAAAGATGGTGAACCACAGTGCGACTTTTTACTAAAACCATTATAGACTGTTGTTCATGAGCTACAGCAAGCAAATTAATTTGGAAGTCAAAGGTAAAAATGCTGTGTATTTTCTGACACTGTCATTTAGCCTACCATGACTGTCCAAACATACTGAATGCCGGTTTTTGAATATTTCAACTTAGCGGTTGCCATGGTGAGAGTAGAGTCAGCTGTTGTGTGCGTCATTATCTCGTAAACTCGTTTCTTAAAATTTTCTAAGAGTTGTCCAGTGGTAAATACCAAAAGCGGTGGCGTTCATGTGTGCTTTACGATAATTACGAGACCACATGAACGCACTAAAAGTCTTCATTAGAGTTGTGACGTTCGCGAACAAGCCGATTCTTTTAAACGGCTCCCAGAAGTGAACGATGGGAACCACTTAACCGCTTTTCTGTCATTTTTCATTAATTTTAAGCATGTGACCTTGACGTGAGTACTTTAATTTGGGGAAAAAACACAATTGTCTGCATTAAAGCGTGGCAGAAACGGTCTTTCGAAGCACAAGGATAATCAGTTGTTGTTTGGACAAAATGACCTAGAGGTGGAGTCAAAATATTACATTCTAAATACTGAATAAATAATCTAAAAAGGAGCCAAAAGAGCACGTTTTTAGAGCGGCTCTTTGAAAGGAACGAGCCACTATGATCCGGATCCCGTCAAAGAGCCATAAATCTAGTCTTCAAAGAGGGTCCACCATGCTCAATCCCACCACCCATAGCCTTCCAGTTTGACGTAATAGACCCACTTCTGATGCCCACCACCCTCACAGCTCTCCACCATCCTCCCACATGTTTGACGTAGTTCTACTGGTATGAGACCCACAATAGGCCACTGTGTGTGACACACCATCAGGCATGTGTGACTAGGGCTGAAATGGGGGAGAAATAGGGCCCGGGCATTTCTGACTTAAAGGGCCCCCCTCATAATTAGTGGTGCAGAACTGAATCACCAGTGGGCTCCGCAACCTTGTGGGCACCTATTTTCAGAAATGTAGATTTTTCTTTAACCATTTCTGAAAATAGGGGCCCACAAGGGTGCAGGGCCCATCGGGAAATGCCCGCTATGCCAGATGGCCAATCTAGCCCTGTGTGTGACAGTGTCCTGCAGGGACGTGTGAGTTTATTATTGGTGAGGGATGCTGTGCATGTGTGTGTGTGTGTGTGTGTGTGTGTGTGTGTGTGTGTGTGTGTGTGTGTGTGTGTGTGTGTGTGTGTGTGTGTGTGTGTTGACAGTGAGGGGTGTATGGTTGACGTAGAGGTGATGCAGAGATATTTAAAAGCACAGTGAGCTGCAGGACTGCAAACACACACACACACACACACACACACACACACACACACACACACACACGAACAAGAACACAGGCAACCACACACACACACACACACACGAACAAGAACACACACACGCACACACACACACACACACACACACACACACACACACACATAAAACACACAAATGGAGAGGGGAAGTGGACAGCATGAATACCACCCACCAGCAACTGTCTGCCAATGCCAAGCCCTCCCTCAATCACTGAGATGGGTATCGGTGGCGCTGGTGGCAGTACCCGAAAATAGCATCGTTGATTACTCATTATATGTACTGTATAGGATTAATGTGATAAGATCTTAATGTAATGATATTTAATAATAATTTTAAAATTCTCTCAACCCTCGCTCTGTCGTTGTATGATGGTGCATTGAGGTAAAATGACCTCTCTTTCACTGGAAATGCTTTTGCTGAAAACGTGCATTTGATTATGCACTTTGTATATGTTTTACATGTAATAACTCTAACCTCGGCATCTGTCTCTAGATGGTTGAGTTGGAGGCATGAAAAGTTATTCCTCTCCCAATGGAAATAACTTTAAAGTGCACCGTGTCAGATTTTCAGAAGTTTATTTCCAGAATTCAAGCTATACCAACTCTGGCCACATCCTACACAGTGCACCTTTCAAGTTGATTACGCATTCCGTGTGACGTACTGTAGCCTATGTGTTTATTATAACAGCGAGACTGAGGAAACAGTGTCCCCTCTCCCTGTGTGGTGTACTATAGTGGGAGGTTGGTGACAGTGGAAACACCAGGGTGACTGACTTACTCCTCTTCCTCTTGTCAGCAGGGCTGGACTGGCCATCTAGCATACCGGGCATTTCCCGGTGGGCCCTGCACCCTCGTGGGCCCCTAAAAAAGGGGTTTGTTTACGTTTCTGAAAATAGGGGCCCACGAGGATGCTGGGCACACCGGTGAGTCAGTTCTGTGCCGTTAATTATGAAGGGCCTCTTTAAGCCAAAAGTGCCCGGGCCCTATTTCTCCCCCATGAGGGGCCCCTCTAAGCCAAAAGTGCCCGGGCCCTATTTCTCCCCCACGAGGGGTCCCTCTAAGCCAAAAGTGCCCAGGCCCTATTGCTCCCCCATGAGGGGCCCCTTGAAGCCAAAAGTGCCCGGGCCCTATTTCTCCCCCAGGCCAGCCCTCCTTGTCACTGTATGGAGCTTAGACAATATTGGCTATTACACATTCATCACACACACCCGGACAGTTAGGCATAGCCTATTTTAGGCCACAGCTAAAGAGGAGAGGAAAGAGTGATTAATGTAAATGAATGACTCAGAATACCAGCGGTGGCTTAGAGTGTCACTCATTAATAAATAAAGGACCAACTGATTTCAAGACAATGTTTTACATGTATATCACTTGAGTCTGTGAGTTATGCTCTATTGATAACGGGCAAGGGGACGTTCACGGCACTCCGCTTGCTTCGCGTCGTGCCCCACTCCCCTTGGCCGCTATCAATCGAGCATAACCCACGGCCTCTCGTGGCTTATTCCTATATTATCTATAGTTCGGAAAGTGTCTAGTTGATAACCAAGGACAGAGTGGTGTCACGACATTGTTTTATAACACAACTTTATTCATAGTTTTGCAAGTAGCAAGTGCATTGACCCATTTCGTCCTAAGCCCTTTTTGGGAAAGGGTGCCCTCTGCCTTATAAATATCTCAGCCTCTGAAGCACATATTGACATGAAATAGATTACATTTAAAATCTAAAACCTTCATTTTGTACTAGTATAGTGTTCATTCATCCCTAAGATGCCCACATTTTTAATAAAACAGCTCAAATCTGAAGAACTTGAATGCAGCGTATATGTGGCTCCAGACACAATGGGTTAATCATGATCAAGGACAGATTATGGTGACCATCGTAATGTCATTTAGCCATTCTTTGTAGCTCAGCGATTGTTGAGAAGTGAAAATGATGTGCTCACACTATTGCTTGTAATGTGTTCTTTAAAGTTTTTAACTGAATTTCACATAAATTATATGATTTGAAGAAATAAAGGGTAGAACTCGTTTTTTGTTCTGATTTTTTCAGCCACAAAAGTTATGGGGTAAGTACCTTTCTTCAGCTTGTAAAGGCGATTTCACCCATTTCACACTAGAGAACGACACTCATGGGAAAATAAATAAGGAGGACCCTGCAAAATGCTGTGCTTCACTTGTCCAATTTCAGCTTAATAACAGCATCATTCACGACAACAGATACCGTAAACAGAAAATAGTCAAAACCATAGTATAAAAAATATAAATCACAATATAGTAATATAGGTTGCCTACACAGTCTCACCCCAAGTAGTCAATTTTTGACTACTCAATTTTTGACACCCCAAGACTGCAATTTTTGACGTCTTGGGTATTCCTTCCACGTCACATTTTGACTATGTCCTCAAAGGCGCCCCCTTGTGGCAGCATAACGTCATTGAGGTTAGGTTTAGGAATAGGTTTAGGGTTAGGCCACATAGTCAAAATGTGACGTGGAAGGAAAACCCAAGACGTCAAAAATTGCCGTCTGGTCCAAGGTAGTCAGAAATTGACTACTTGGGGTGAGACTGCGTTGAGGTTGCGTGCATGAGTGGCATTTTGTTTGTCTTTGTGTGTGTGTGTGTGTGTGTGTGTGTGTGTGCGTGCGTGCGTGCGTGCGTGTGCGTGTGTGTCACAGTGCATCTGTGTCCTAGTGTAGCGTATCTTTGTAGGCCTATGTGTGTGCATTTCTGTGGTTCAATGAAGAAGCTGAAGAGGGAAATTCCGATATAATTGCACAACATTAGACCATAATGGTATCCTCAAACCCACTTGTTGCGGTCCAGACATCTATGACAATTGAGAGGCTCTTTATTACATGTTCAAGGCCCACAACAATACGCTGACTGTACTAAATTATAAATAATACAAACTATCTTCTTCTTGAGATCAACAGATAGCCACTTGTCTTACTTGTGTAATACACTTTATTACAGGCTCAAGGCCCACACCAATATGCTGACTGTACTAAATTATAAATAATACACACTGTCATCCTCTTGAGATCAACAGATAGCCACTTGTCTTACTTGTGTAATACACTTTATTACAGGCTCAAGGCCCACACCAATATGCTGACTGTACTAAATTATAAATAATACACACTGTCATCTTCTTGAGATCAACAGAAAGCCACTTGTCTTACTTGTGTAATACACTTTATTGCAGAGTAGACTCAAGGTCCACAGCCACTTGCTGCCTGTTATGTACTAAATTGTAAATAATGCAGACTGTCCTCTTGCTGATAATAGACAGCCACTTGTCTAACTTGTGTAATATTGCACTGACCAGGGTTGCCAGATGAGGCTGATGATTTCCAGCCCAAAAAATGCTCAAAACCCGCCTAGAAGCACAAAATCCTGCCCAATTCTATTGATTTCTATGGCAGAAATTGGGCGGGTTTTTTCTGATAAATGCCATTTTTTCCCACACACGCCCATCCTAAGCAGCCCAATTGGGCGGGAAACAGCCCAATCTGGCAACACACTAAATTAGGACTATAAATAATACCCAAGAATATCATTCAATGACAGTGTTGCCAGATTGGGCGGGTGCCCGCCCAATTGGGCTACTTTTGACAAGCGTCTGCGGGTAAAAACGGGAATAATTGGCCATTTGGCGGTCCATAGAAGTCAATGTAATTTGTTGAATTTGGGCGGAATTTAGCGCATTTTGGTGTTTTTTGAGAGCATTTTGGGCAGGATTTGGTCAGACACATCTGGCAACACTGTTCAATGAGTGGCTCTGAGCGTATGAAAGGAAAAAAAGGGATAGCGCTTCATCATCATGTAATTTTTTTTTATTTTTTAAATGAATTTCTATTTCTGCACAATTATTTAAGTTTTAAAATGATATAAATATCTGATGTGGGTTTTTCTGTTGCAAGAGATTGTTGTGAAAGTGAATGCAGGTTATGAAATGTTGGAAGAAAAGTCTTTAGTGATATGTACCCTAACAAAGTGGAGCCTTTTTGTGAATGCAGGTTATGCAATGTTGGAAGAAAAGTCTTTGTAATATGCACCTTAAAGGGACACTGTGTGAGATTTTTAGTTGTTTATTTCCAGAATTCATGCTGCCCATTCACTAATGTTGCCTTTTTCATGAATACTTACCACCACCATCAAATTCCAAATATTCATTATGACTGTAAAAATTGCACTTTTCATACATGAAAAGGGGGATCTTTTCCATGGTCCGCCATTTTGAATTTCCAAAAATAGCCATTTTTAGCTGAAAAAATGGCTCTACTTGGACCATACTAGAAAATATTTGTTTATTACTTAGAAAACGTTCATGTAAAGATCAAATTTGGCAATAGGCAGCCCAATTTCAATAAGCAGCATAGTTGCAGTACCTTTTTCGACCATTTCCTGTACAGTGTCCCTATAACAAAGTGGGGCCTGTTTTTGGCAATGAGTTGTGCCCCGGCCAACAATGTGGTAACAGTGTAGAAATAAAAAACGTTTTAACTGATTTTTAACATGTTTATAACTATGTTTATAACGATGTCGTTTGGGGGTTGGGCCGATTGCAATGGGGGCGGGGTTTTGCAATGGTGCCACCTCCCCCCTCGGGTCAGAGTGACCAATTGCCTGTTCGGCCCGCCCCTAGGTCCACCCCTGCATGTTGCCTGGTCGGCAGTGTTGCCAGATTGGGCTGTTTCCCGCCCAATTAGGCTGCTTAGGATGGCCGTGTGCAGGTAAAAATGGCATTTAGCAGAAAAACCTGGCAATTTTTTGCCATGGAAATCAATAGAATTGGGCAGGATTTAGTGCTTCCAGGCGGGTTTTGAGCATTTTTTTTAGCTGGAAATTATCAGCCTCATCTGGCAACCCTGCTGGTCGGCCCGACCCCTAGGTCCACCCCTGCACGTCAGTTTGTTTTCACTGGTGTGATTGTACGTGATTGATCACAGCATGTGTGTAAAGGGCAAGAGGAGGTTTCAACTGGAGCGCAGGGCTGAGCTGGGACTGAAAAATGGCCCGGGTATTTTTGACATACACCGGCCCCGAAGTACACACACAGGCAACTTTTATATCTTGACCGGCTGAATCCACTGTTGAAGATGAACCAATGGGCCTCCTCCTCTATTTATATCCCTGAAACGCGGAGCGTCGGGGATGTAATAGTTTTGCGTGCGTCGCCGCCGCGTCCGCCGCCGCTGCCGCCGCCGCGTAAGGTCTTTCGTGTTAACGCGATAACTTTTGAACAGATGTTTGGATTTGTCCCAGATTTGGTGTGTGAATGCTCTAGGGCAGGTTCATGAACTGATTCGAGTTTGGAGGTCAACAATTTCAAGATGGCCGAATTCAAGATGGCCGAATTTTTGTTTGGCCCATTACTTCTGACCGGGTGGATGGATTTGTCCCAGATTTGGTGTGTGAATGCTCTACGGTGGGTTCATGAACTGATTAGAGTTTGGAGGTTAACACTTTCAAGATGGCCGAATTCAAGATGGCCGAATTTTTGTTTGGTCCATAACTTCTGACCGGGTGGATGGATTTGTCCCAGATTTGGTGTGTGAATGTTCTAGGGTAGGTTCATGAACTGATTCGAGTTTGAAGGTCAACAATTTCAAGATGGCCGAATTCAAGATGGCCGAATTTTTGTTTGGCCCATTACTTCTGACCGGGTGGATGGGTTTGTCCCAGATTTGGTGTGTGAATGCTCTAGGGTGGGTTCATGAACTGATTACAGTTTGGAGGTTAACACTTTCAAGATGGCCAAATTCAAGATGGCCGAATTTTTGTTTGGTCCATAACTTCTGACCGGGTGGATGGATTTGTCCCAGATTTGGTGTGTGAATGTTCTAGGGTAGGTTCATGAACTCATTCGAGTTTGGAGGTCAACAATTTCAAGATGGCCGAATTCAAGATGGCCGAATTTTTGTTTGGCCCATTACTTCTGACTGGGTGGATGGATTTGTCCCAGATTTGGTGTGTGAATGTTCTAGGGTAGGTTCATGAACTGATTTGAGTTTGGAGGTCAACACTTTCAAAATGGTGGAATTTTTATTTTGCCCATAACTTCTGACTGGGTGGATTGATTTGCCCGGTAACTCCTTAATTTAATGGTTCACCATTTCAGTGAATCTACCATATCAGGTAGGCCTACAGTGTAATAACCAGTGTAACAATATTTAATACCATGTAATACTAGTGTAATACCAGTGTAAAAATAGGCAATACCATGTACAGTGTAATAACCAGTGTAACAATATGTAATACCATGTAATACTAGTGTAATACCAGTGTACAAATATGCAATACCATGTAATACCACTTACACACAAATAGCCTACATGATATAAGTACAAAATTAGTACATGGTGTCACACTGGTATGACGTGGTATTAAATATTGTTACACTGGTTATTACACTGTACCTAATGTGGTATATCAACTGTAATAGTGAACCATTAAAACAGTGTTACCATTTGCCCCATTTTTTCCTTCATTTTCACAATAGTCATTTGCAGGGGCGAGTTTAGGCTATTTTTAGTGGGGCCACGGCCCCACCGTGACTTGGCTCGGCCCCACTAGCTCAGGAGGCTTTTAAAATATTATTTGTGAATTGGAAATGAATGCAATTGCGCAGTCGCTTTGCCCCGGCGCAATATTCTGCTGCTACTGCCCCGTCTGGCAACCCTGTGTATGAGCTTCAAGAAAGGTCTTGTGACGAGTCTGCTACACCTCTTCTGATTGGTTTGCATCTCCATGCAACTGCCTGCCGCCAGAGT
>NC_085876.1:47067654-47070154 GCF_034702125.1 Engraulis encrasicolus
GTATATTACCTAGAAAACTTTCATGTAAAGATGAAATTTGGCAATTGGCAGCCCAGTTTCAATGAGCAGCATATTTCCAGTACCCTTTTTGAAAATTTCCTGCACAGTGTCCCTTTAACAGAGTTCACGTGCGTACGTCACGCCATTTGGCTCGAGAACCGTTAATGACATCATTATTACGGGAGACCATTCATGCTCAAAAGAGAACCGTTAATGACATCATCGAACGCGGCAGACCATTCATGCTCAAAAGAGAACCGTTAATGACATCATTTAACGCGGGAGACCATTCATGCTCAAAAGAGAACCGTTAATGACATAATTTGACAAGGGAGACGATTCATGCTCAAAAGAGAACCGTTAATGACATCATCGAACGCGGGAGACCATTCATGCTCAAAAACGTCATACAGGTCCGGCGCATGACCCTGCACTGCGCCAAGAATTTGGAGCTTGCGAAAGTCTGTGTGACGTCATTTTGGGTCTCGTGACAGCTCAAGCTATTAGCGCATGTGAAGTATATACGGACTAACGCCAAGTAACGGCAAGTATGAAAGCAGCTTTAGAGCACCCTTACTGGCATACAATTTCAGAACGCACGCAGTATCTGGAAAAATGGTCAAAATTGACTTTACAACTGAAATTAGTTTTAAAATACCTTCTTTGTCTTGTGTCAAAAAAATTGGCCCCAATTTTGTCCCGTTTCAGAAAAAAATTCTAAAAATGGTTGTTGCTGCGCTTTTTTGTTTTAAGAGGTTACGTCGTACAAGCCAAAAACGCAGTATATCACGTGAGATACTGCACTTATCCATTGAAACTGTAGTTCGGGTGTCGACATTAATACCTCAACACAACGCAGTATCTTTCAGCTAAAAGCATGAGGATGTTGTGGGGTTTTTTTTGTTTTTTTATTGTGTGCATAAATTTCCACCATAAAAAAGAATCATATGGGCGTGTCATCACCACTTTACCTCCAACTCAGTTGCCCAGCCAAAAAGGAAACTTTAAAGCCTTTTTTCTCAGTTTACCAGTATACGGAGAGATACTGTGTTCTGAAATTGTAGGGCAGCATAGGCGACTGAAGTTGGAGTCCGGCTTTGGTCATTTCCCGGCTCTACCCTACCTCTCTCTTCCCACTGTCGTCCCGTCCTGTCATGTCCTCATTGGGCATTAACAAGAAACAGGGGCGCTGCCAGAAATGTTGGGCCCCATGAAAGATTCAAATTTTGGGCCCCCTTAAGGGCCCCTCTCAGTGCTTGGGCCCCCTTAAGGGCTCCTATCAGTGCTTGGGCCCTTAGAATCTGTACCACCCCGCCCTAGTGGCCCCCATGACAAGAAATAAGAAAGGGGCCCATTACAGTTCAATGGTAGCATCAGATGACCTTGGTGAAATATGTGTGTGTGTGTGTGTGTGTGTGTGTGTGTGTGTGTGTGTGTGTGTGTGCGTGCGTGCGGTGTGTGAAAAATGACTTGACAATTGAAAAAAATGTGTGATACTTTCTTGTCTAATGTGTCCTTCAGGCTGAAGAGACTGGAACCAACTTCATGGTTGCCTTTTATGAAGGTTGTAATAAGTCTAAGGTGCTGGTTGTGCGTGTGTGTGTGCACTTCCGAATTCTGCTTGTGTGTGTGTGCATGCATCCGTGCATCCGTGCGTGTGAGAATGCGTGTGGGCGTGTGTGTGTGCGTGCGTGCGTGTGTGTGTGTGTGTGTGTGTGTGTGCTTGTGTGTGTGTGTGTGTGCGTGCGTGCGTGTGTGTGTGTGTGTGCATTTATACAATATGACATTTAGCAGGCAAAGTGACAATGAAAAAAAAACAAAAAAAACTAAGAAGGCATCAAAAATACCATTTCTACTTAATATTGAACATGTCCCCACATGACACAAGAGAAGATAGAACTGTGCTATTTGTCTTACTTGGGAAGTTTTGCTCTGTGCACTCTGTACTTTTTTGAATATGGGAAAACTGACAATGGGCTAGACCTGAAACGTTTGTACCCCAGTCTTCTCTTAGGTTTCTCTTTATTTCTGGCTTTTAATACAGTTTCACTGATCAGCATTCAGCTCATGTGTGCGACTCCTTTTTTCTCCCTTCTGCACACGTGACACAACACATAATCATAACCCAAATGTAATCTGATAATGAGTTAATTAGAAAAAGAAAGTTAATAAGCCACAGGTTTCAACCTGAGCCGTCATTACTCTGCACACTGCCAGCATTAAAACACACTGTAGGTAAAACTACATTTATTGGACGCGAGGAGTATTTTTCCTCACGCAGGGGCAGCAAAATATGTAGGGGTAATCCCACATTTATTGGACGTGAGGAATATTCTTCCTCACGCAAGGGCACCAAAATATGTAGGGTCAACTACAATTAATGGGTACGACGTTAAATGTAAGGGAAGTACAGTAATGTAATTATAATTACATTAATAAGTATACAATTCTTATACAGTTCCAAATATGTAATGTGTTATTACTATGTGTGAGGAATAAG
>NC_085876.1:47080154-47087654 GCF_034702125.1 Engraulis encrasicolus
TGTCTTGTATGAATTGTGCCATACAAATGAAGTCATTATTATTCTTTAAAGGGACACTGTGTGGGATTTTTAGTTGTTTATTTCCAGAATTCATGCTGCCCATTCACTAATGTTACCTTTTTCATGAATACTTACCACCAGCATCAAGTTTTAAGTATTCATTATGACTGGGAAAATTGCACTTTTCATACATGAAAAGGGGGATCTTCTCCATGGTCCGCCATTTTGAATTTCCAAAAATAGCCATTTTTAGCTGCAAAAATGACTGTACTTGGACCATACTAGAACATGTTTGTTTATTACTTAGTAAACGTTCATGTAAAGATCAAATTTGGCAATAGGCAGCCCAGTTTCAATGAGCAGCACAGTTGCAGTACCTTTTTTGACCATTTCCTGCACAGTGTCCCTTTAACTTTACAGAATGCTCACATTTTTGGCTTGAAGATGGCAGCCAGCTCCAGACCTGATGTGGGAATGGAAGTGGTGGGGTAGCAGTTCTCTTCACGGTTGCCAGATGAGGCTGATGATTTCCAGCCCAAAAAATGCTCAAAACCCGCCTTGGAAGGACAAAATCGCACCCAATTTTATTGATTTCTATGGCCAAAAATTTGACGTTTTTTCCTGCTAATTGCCTTTTTTAATCTGGAAACACTGGTTCTCTTTTGGCCTGAATTACACGTATTGTTTCTCCCTGTCTGGGAATCTACTGGAAGCAGATGAGTGTCTGTTCTTCTGGGCTCCCTGTTCTCCTTTCATATTGAGGACCCACTGTCAGGGGCGGTTCTAAGGGGTGGCAGGGGGTGGCATTTGCCCCCCCCCAGAAATATGATTTGCCACCCCAATTAAGAGCCCTGATTGTGACCAATAGCCTTAATGCTTGACATCATTTCAGACATAGAACTTTAGGTTGCAGGGTTTCACTTTAAGGGATTCACTGTATCACATAAGTGTGTGTGTCGATTATATAGTGTTTATATTTTTCCCTTAGTATAGGGGCATGCCCCCCGGAAATATACTTCGCCACCCCTTTGCCACCCCAAGAATACATGTCTGGAACCGCCCCTGCCCACTGTGCACACTTCACTGTGACGTAAAGGCCCTTTTGTTCATAATACTCTGGTTTGGTTCAGTAAAGTTCGCACACAAAACCACACACACACACAAACAGCATGACAATGAATCACCATGAAGAACAGGGTTGGGGGGTGTGGTGGAACTCTGCTGACCCTAAACCCTCTAAAAGACTCAAAAGCGGATGACACACAAGCATGCTAGCATGCATCACACACACTCATCCAACCTACAACACACTCACGCACCCACGCACCCACGCACGCGCACAAACACACACGCACACGCACACACACACACACACAAAGAGTTCTTTGATTTTGTAATTTTATGCCATTCCTTTTTAGTTTTTTTTATTCTTTTGAATTCTATATCATTTTATTATGATTAATTTTCCAACTTTCTTATAATCCACGTTTTCCAAATTCTGAGCCAGCCACTCAGCAAAACCTATAGACCTTAACTTTTGCCAAACATTTGACTTCTTAGTACACGTAATCATCTATTTTATTTATTTTTATTGTTGTTAATCTAACTGTTATTGTACGCACATTGAGCAGCATGTCTTGTATGAATTGTGCTGTACAAATTAAGTCATTATTATTCTTTAACTTTACAGAATGCTCACATTTTTGGCTTGAAGATGGCCGCCAGCTCCAGACCTGATGTAGGAACGGAAGTGGTGGCAGTTCTCTCTAGGGTTGCCAGATGAGGCCGATGATCTCCAGCCCAAAAAATGCTCAAAATCCTTCTGGAAGGACAAAATCGTGCCCAATTCTATTGATTTCTATGGCCAAAAATTGGACGTTTTTCCTGCTAATTGCCTTTTTTAATCTGGCAACGCTGGTTCTCTTTTGGTCTGAATAAAGGTGCCGGCATGCTTGCTGCAAGATGCGCGAGCGCGTGCACGATTCGTTCATGAACGCGTTAACATGCGTATTTAATGTCAATTTCGAGCGCGTTGGACACGGCAGCCAAAAGCGTGCGTCAGGTGCAATATCTTCAAACTCGCCGGGGGCGATCGTAAGATAGACTGCGCAGTTCCACGCGTGTGCTTGATATGAAAACGACAATGGCAGCAACTTTTAAGAACGTCTCGTTGAGTTTGTCCGAAATTTCAAACATTTGTGATCATACTTCCTTGTTGCACTTTGAAAGGGGAGCATGCACATACAGGAGTTGTTGTTTTCCCTGCCATCTGTGTTCCCAATTTCCGCATCCCAATGCTGTGTGCTCTCTGCCCCCTGGATGATACCGCCAGTATTTTGCGTCTTGGTCAACTGCTTTTGAAGCAAGCATGTGCTGTCGATTGCTCGCGGTGACGCACTTAATTTACATCTCGCAGCAAGCATACCGGCACCTTTACACGTATTGTTTCTCCCTGTCTGGGAATCTACTGGAAGCAGATGAGTGTCTGTTCTTCTGGGCTCCCTGTTCTCCTTTCATGTTGAGGACCCACTGTGCACACTTCACTGTGACGTAAAGGCCCTTTTGTTCATAATCCTCTGGTTTGGTTCAGTAATGGGTGATTAAAATGTGCTAATTACTAAAGAGAGAGTGAGGCTGTGTGTGAGTGACAGAGAGAACTAGGGAGAGTGAGAAAGAGAGAGAGATGGGGAGAGAGAGAGAGAGAGAGAGAGAGAGAGAGAGAGAGAGAGAGAGAGAGAGAGAGAACGAGAGAACGAGAGAGAGAGAGAGAGAGAGAGAGAGAGAGAGAGAGAGGGAGATGGAAGGTGTAATGTGTATTCATTCTGTAATTCAATTAGGCCCTGGGCCTGTTGTCAAACTCTCCCCCCTATTGTCTCTAGATTGCGAAAGCTTGCTTCATGCCTCGTTGTGATATGCAATTCCCTGGTCCCTGTTTCATAAGCCCCACACTGTGATGTTAAATTGATTTTTTTCTCCGTTCCCATTGCCAGTTTTTTTTTTCCTTTTTCTTTTACCTGCCCGACTTCAGTTCAGCAGCATTCAATTTTAACGTCGCCTACCGTCTTTGAGATTCTAGCAAGGTTCCATTCATTCACAAACCAACAGTGATCCGTGATGTCGCCTTTGTTCTGTCCCTTCATTCATAAGCCTGAGAGGCCAAGAGGTTGGAGAATTAATGTATCCAGACAAGACACCGGGCAGGAGGAGAAGGCAGGAAGTGAGGTGACACATAGGCAATTTGTCACCGCCGCCGTCGGTCTGTCACACTGTATCTGCTATGACCAATATGAGAACGATTTCCTGCCATTAGTGCTCAGGGGGCGAGGACTATTGTATGGTGTGTGAGCGTGCGTACGGGCGGACGTGCATGTGTGTGTGCTGGTGTACGGGTGGACGTGCATGTGTGTGTGCGTGCGTGCGTGCGTGCGTGCGTGCGCGCGTGTGCGTGTGCGGGTGCTGTGGCTCTGGACTACATGGTTTTCGCTGACACAGAGTGTCACACTGTTACAAACGGGGTAACATAAAGGGGGCAGACGCAAAATCAAGGCTCAATAAAAAGGGATTTATTCACAAAATGTCTAAGGGGTTTAACAAAAGGTACAAGAGCTCCAAGCTCAGGGTCACGATCAACAAAAAGATCAAAAATGGCAAAGACAGAGTGGTGGTGGTGGTGGTGGTGGTGGTGGACGTGGTAATGATGGTGGTGGTGGTGGTGGTGGACGTGGTAATGATGGTGGTGGGATCGATGATGATAGTCGTGATGATGATCAAAGTGATGATGATGAAGATGATGGTGGTGTAGATGATGTGGGTCACGTTGATGGTGGTGAAGATGGATATGGTGGTGGTGGTGGTGGTGGTAATGATGGTAGTGATGATGATGGTAGTAAATGGTGACGATGATGAAGATGATGATGATGATGATGATGACGTTGATGTGGTGATGAGGATGATGATGATGATGATGATGATGGTGGTTACGATGATGGTAGTTAATGATGACCATGGTGATGATGATGATGATGATGATGATGATGATGATGATGATGATGATGATGATGATGATGATAAGATTGTGATGATGATGGTGATGATGGTGGTAATGATGGTGGTGGTTACCATGATGGTAGTGATGATGATGATTATAGTGATGAGATGGTTACAAAACTCTCCACAATAGTTTTATACGAGAACTTTTTGAAGAGAGAAATCCATAGAGAAAAAAAATGTCTGGCTCAGCGCCATCCATTCTCCTCTGTGGCACCCTGACATGCATATTCCAATGAGTCAAATAAAGCATCACAGCTCATTGATCATTCACCATGACAGCTCAGCACTCCAGCTCGCTCTGACGTGAGGGGTGACATCTACGAAACCATCAGCGAAATAATGAAATGTTAAGAAAAAGAGATCATTCAGAGAACATGACGTCAATGCTGCTATTTTCAACGTTTTATATTGTAGTTTTCAAAGTACAAAGGAAGGAAAGAACTATTTAGTTAACTATTTAACATTGGTATTCTAGACGTCTCCAGTTACTTAAAGTGTGTTGTGCATGAATGAGTGTATTGGACTGTGAGAGTCTGGAATTGTCCGTGTGAGTGTGAAAGTCTTGGATTGTTAGTGTGTGTGTGTGTGTGTGTGTGTGTGTGTGTGTGTGTGTGTGTGTGTGTGTGTGTGTGTGTGTGTGTGTGTGTGTGTGTGTGTGTGTGTGTGTGTGTGTGTGTGTGTGTGTGTGTGTGTGTGTGTGTGTGTGAATGTGTGTGTCTGTGTCTGTGTCTGTGTGTGCGTATCGTGTCTGTGTGTGCGTATGGGTGTGTGTGTGTGTGTGTGTGTCTTTGCGTGTGTGTGCGAATATGTGTGTGTGTGTGTGTGTGTGTGTGTGTGTGTGTGTGTGTGTGTGTGTGTGTGTGTGTGTGTGTGTGTGTGTGTGTGTGTGTGTGTGTGTGTGTGTGTGTGTTTGTGTGATAATACTAATCAATCAGGGACTGACTGTTAAGTGATTTTTCTTAGAGCTTTCTGGAACATTCTGAAACATTCTGCAATCCATCTATCTAATGACGCAGAACATTCCGTAAACAGAATTTTAGAGAAAATTCTCCCATTAAAACTCAAATATTAAAACATCTCCTATCTGACTGTGTCAGCCTTCGTTTTGTTCCTTTGTCTCGCTGAAAAACCTGAGAATAACAGAGTTACAGAAGGTGGATTTATCTACCTACTGTATACATTTACAGGTGACCCCATCATGTTGATATGTCAATGCTTGATTTTTTTTTCTTTTTTCATGTATTTTTCTTTTCTTCTTCAGATCATCAAGTAGATAACATATCTTGACATCAGATTAACATATATGGGTACATCAGAAGATAAGCATGATTAGCATCACTGGCGTCACACAAGTACTACAGGCCCCCCTGCAAGCTACCAAGAATGGGCCCCTGAACGAAAAAAGAGGACCTAATCATTTGAAGGGGGCCCGTTTCTTCAAGTCAAGGGCCCATTCGGGGCCCCCTGCTTCGTATGGGCCCCCCTGCCTGCCTCGAGAAGGGGGCTGCGGTGGTATACGTTACGCCCCTAATTAGCATGTTCTCTTGATTTACTTGCTTGTTCGTTCGTTTGTTTATTTATTTGTTTCTGCTATTCTTAGCTGTCCACTTTTAGCCCCATCAGCTATTAAATCCACCTGCTTCTGAGTGTCCCCTCGCTCCCATACTCCACTTTACCTGTAGGAATGCTTTCACATAAGCAGACACATGCTGTGATGCGCTATACGTAAGCATGATTACCATGTTCTTTTGATTTACTGGCTTGTTTCTTTAGTTTATTTATTTGTTTCTGCTATTCTTAGCTGTCCACCTTCAGCCCCTTCAGCTATTACAGTAAATCCACCTGCTGCGTCTCGCCCGGCTCCCATACATAACTTCCTGTAGGGATCAGGGTTGCCAGATGAGGGTTGCCAGCCCAAAAAAATGCTCAAAACCCGCCTAGAAGCACAAAATCCCACCCAATTCTATTGATTTTCTATGGCAAAAATTGGACGGGCTTTTCCGCTAAATGCCCTTTTCACCCGCACACGGCCATCCTAAGCAGCCCATTTGGGCGGGGGGAAAAAGACCAATCTGGCAACACTGGCAGGAATGCTTTCCCATTTAAGCAGACACGTGTTGTGGTGCGCTATATAGTCAGGCCTCACAATCATTCCTTTTGTATCAGTAATGACAGGGTTGGCTTGGCCGTCATTGCTTCTCCCGTTCTAAATATATCTATCCTTCTTCTCCAGTGAGGAGAATGGCGTGCGTGAGGCTCTGCAGGAGGAAGGCTGTAATTACCCAGGTAGAGACATGCAGGGCTGGACTGGCCATCTGGCACACCGGGCATTTCCCGGTGGGCCCCCCTGCACCCTCGTGGGCCCCTATTTTCAGAAATGTAAAAAAGTAATGATAATAATATATATTTTTTTAATATTAACTTCAGTTGTGATAGGCCACCGCTCATCTGTTTAGAAGGAGCAGGATTCAATCGGTCCTTAGACCTTCATCAGGCAGATGATGCCTGATGAAGGTCTAAGGACCGAAAGCTTGCAAGTCAAGTAAAGCTTCTTTCTTTTTATATATATATTTTTTAAACTTTCTGAAAATAGGGGCCCACAAGGGTACGGGGCCCACCAGTGACTCAGTTTTTTACGCCGCTAATTCTGAGGGGCCCCTATAAGCCAAAAGTGCCCAGGCCCTATTTCTCCCCCATTCCAGCCCTGGTAGGGCGATGAGACAAGACGAGGCTGTGAGTCAGGCAGGTATGCTGCTGATGCTTAATTGCGGAACCAAAGGTTTGCATGCCATGCCTCTCCTCAGTCCTTTCCTGGGAAGCCAACAGGAGGTAACAAAGGGGTCCGTTGTCCCAGGCCCAGAGTGACAACGGGCCCAGAATTGGGTCCTCATTACATGTTATGTATTGGGTGTGTGGGGGGGGGGGGGGGGTACGTAGTGATTGTTTGTATATAATCTTGAATATATATTCAATCGTAAGGTTTATACCATAAATATATGAACTTTTCGTACAAATTTCAGGTTAAAATTTAGCAATGTAGAAGAGATGCACAAAGAGACTCAACTGCAATTGCAACAGGTGGCATATTTAACTTATTACGATTGTACTCCGCTAATTCTGAGGGGCCCCTTTAAGCCAAAAATGCCCGGGCCCTATTTCTTCCCCAGGCCAGCACTGATGATTACATGAGATGAGACGAGACGAGACAGTGAGTCAGGCAGGTACGCTGCTGATGCTTAATTGCGGAACCAAAGGTCTGCATGCCATGCCTCTCTTCAGTCCTTTCCTGGGAAGCCAACAGGTGGGGGGGTACTAAGGGGTCCATTGTCCCAGTCCCAGGGAGAACTCCTCTGCATAGTGGGATGTGTGTGTGTGTGTGTGTGTGTGTGGGGGGGGGGGGGGGTGGTCATGGAGAAAAAGGCTTGTATAGAATCTTGAATATATACTTTC
>NC_085876.1:47092654-47095154 GCF_034702125.1 Engraulis encrasicolus
GTCATCATCGTCGTCATCGCCATCATCATTGTCATTATCATTGTCATCATCACCAATCCCCCTGGGCCATCTTCAACACCTGTCAATGCATCAGTCGCCTGACATTTTGTCTGAAAGGCACTGAACCAAAGGATATGGAATGATACAAACTTTTAGTAGAGAAAGTGCGCTCAACTCCGAAAAGTTTCTTACAAGGTCTTTGGGTGCGAGCAAACAGCAAGGTTCATGTATGGTAAAAAAGCCGCACTAAGGCTTAGGCCGAAACGTCTGTCTGTCTGCCATGCTAACCCAGTATTAAAACGGCAAGAAATTGATCCGGGAGTGCGGCTTTTTTACCATATATGGAATGATATACACATCATCCTCCTCCCACATCATCACCTGTGCATTTCCCTGGGGAATCTTCAACACCCATCTGTGCGTCAGCCTCCTTTCTATCATTCCACACACACACGCACGCGCGCGCGCACACACACACACGCACGCACGCGCGCACGCACGCACGCACACACACACACACACACACACACACACACACACACACACACACACACACACACACACACACACACACACAGACACACACACCTTAGGGAAGTGCAATCCCATACATTTGATTGGAATTGTTGTAGAATGAATGCATTATGATGCCACAGGCTCTTTGTTTCTATAGGAGCTGTAGAATGTTTGAGTAACATTCTAGAAGTACTGGGGGGAAAAAACCTTCCTCCTCAGACTCTGAGTCAGAGGCTAAACAGGCGGCAGTGGTGGGCCAAGGGAAGAGGCATGCATTAGCATGTTAATCTGGCCCGTGCCTCTGCTTCTACACAGCAATCTCTCTTGTAATTATCATGCCTCCTTAGCAACCCACTGCTAAGTGTGTGTGTGTGTGTGTGTGTGTGTGTGTGTGTGTGTGTGTGTGTGTGTGCTTGTGCTTGTGCATGTGCATGTGCATGTGCGTTTGTGTGTGCATACACATCCGAGTGAGTGAGTTAGAGACAGACACACGGAGAGAGAGAGAGAGAGAGAGAGAGAGAGAGAGAGAGAGAGAGAAAGAGAGAGAGTGTGTGTGTGTGCGTGTGCGTGTGCGTGTGTGTGTGCGTGTGCGTGTGTTCGTGCCTTTCAGTCCAACCCAACCCCATTGCTGATGAATATGTATCCGCAGAGCTGGGGAAGCCTTGTGCGTCATTCCACATAGAGAGAGGCAGAAAACAACTAATGTAATGTAAAACGGAACAAAGGAACAATAATGTGCCCACAGACAGGTGCTTATGGAGGAGGAGGAGAGCCGCAGAGAGCACTGCACTGCACTGTGACAGGTTGTCATGGAGTGGCGATGGCTAATTAGTGTTTCCGCAGTCTGGTGGTGGGGTGGTGTGGTGATGCAATTTGTAGGTGTGGGGGGGGCTGAAAAGGTATTACCTGAATGGCTAGTGACTCGGGGAAACTACTAGTCAGTCACAGTTCCCGGTGGGTGGAAAAGTTAATGTCAAGCCCTGGTCCTCATTCTCTTCCTTTTCTCGCTCCACTTCCCCTCATCTCTGCTCCTACTTACATGTCATCATATCCCTTACTTACATGTCATCAGATCTCTTTTTTTCTCTTTCCCTGTCAATCTTTCTTTTACCCCTCCATCATTGCCCTTAAGAAAAAGATAGTTCTTTATGTAAACAAATTACATGCTGTTCAAACCTTATGAAATCTTATATAAGATATGTCCCCTCCCTGCCCCACCCCTTTCATATTATGTGCCATAAAAGTGAGCATTCATACACACTCCACCATACAATGCTTATATGTTGCTGTACATGGAATATGTGTGTGGGAAGAAAAAGAGGGCCACTTTATAGCCTACATATAAATGACATGTAGATATATCATATGCCGTGGAAGAATTGTAGTGTGTGAAAGCAAATCATTTTGTAAGTGTTACATTCTGTGTTCTCCATCAGTCCTCAATAGATCTGCTGTCATTCAGCCAGCCAGCCACCACGCCCACCCTAGCAAATTCAATTTCATTACTATTGGCAAATGGGTCACGGATTCAATGTGCCCACAGACAGGTGCTTATGGAGGAGGAGAGCCACAGAGAGCACTGCACTACACTGTGACAGGTTGTCATGGAGTGGCGATGGCTAATTAGTGTTTCCGCAGTCTGGTGGTGGGGTGGTGTGGTGATGCAATTTGTAGGTGTGGGGGGGGCTGAAAAGGCAGTGAAGTGGGGGTTGGGTGAAGTGGGGGTTGGGTGAAGTGGGGGTTGGGTGAAGGGGGGGTTGGGTGGATTAGTACCCAGTTCTGGCTTTGATATCTTTTTTTTTTTTCTTTTTTTTACTGTCACCAAGGACTAAAGTTACTGCATTGACATTCCTTAACATCTGGTGTGTGTGCAGTGTGGTGTGGTGTGATGTGGTGTATGGTGTGTTGTGGTGTGGTGTGGGGTGGGGTAGTGCAGTGAGGAGTGGTGTGGTGTGGGGTGGGGTGGGATAGTGTGGTGTGGTGT
>NC_085876.1:47100154-47102654 GCF_034702125.1 Engraulis encrasicolus
CATTTGCTTCTGAAATATCCACGGAAGTAATTGAAACTTAAAAAAATTGCTGCATCGATTCTGGAACTTGCCGCATTGAATTGAATTGTCCATGCTCCGCATTGCACTGCCGAATCGACTATTGTTGACACCACTACTGTTCATTATGCTACCGCACTGTCGATTACCCTGCCTCTCCAGTCACTGTATTCTTTATTCTGTTTTATTTTTCTTCTTCAATTTCTTACTCAAGCAGACTGCACCACAACAAGTTGTTTGGGCTGATTTGCTATTCTGTCCCAGTGCTGCATAGTCTGCACAGCAGGGCTAGTTGCTATGCTGCACAACACAAGGACATACACACACAACACTGAGTCTTCTCTCTACTCTCTCTGACTGAGTGCATCGCTAACAGCAAGCAGTCCATGTTAGCATCCCATGTGTGATGGTGAGCCGATCTAAGCTTTTGACGTGTCCTTGCCTATACTGTATCAGCAAATAAACAGACAAACAATAATTTATTGGGATTAATGAATATAGTGACTTGTCGGATTATGTCTAGTTGAATTCTCCAATTGGCCATGATCAAACCATATAAGTAAATTATATAGTCAATGACATGACAGGACTTGGCATGATAGTGTGCCGTGCTTCATGCCATTTGGTGTGTAATTTAACCCACACATCTTTCCATGGCCTTTATGACGCATGAAACTTCGTTATTTTATTATTTATAATTCATTATTTCTTGGTTCTTCTCATATACCAATATTCTAGTATACTCCTCTGGCGTGCCAGACTACTTGATATGCTCAGCAGGGAGGCGACAGCACTGCTTGAATCGCAAGCAGGGAACATCCCATATTTAGCTGAGTATGATGACGCCAGGGCTGGACTTGCCATCGGGCATACCAGGCATTACCCGGTGGGCCCCGCACCCTTGTGGGCCCCTGGCCATCGGGCATACAAGGCATTACCCGGTGGGCCCCGCACCCTTGTGGGCCCCTGGCCATCTGGCATACAAGGCATTAAGCGGTGGGCCCCGCACCCTTGTGGGCCCCTGGCCATCGGGCATACCGGGCATTACCCGGTGGGCCCCGCACCCTTGTGGCCATCGGGCATACAAGGCATTAAGCGGTAGGGGTGTAAATCACAGCCTTCATGACAATACGATACGGTATCGACTTCTTAAATCAGGGATTCGATTTTTTTTCAATACTTAAGAATTCCCCACGATACGATGCGATTCGGTTCGATTCGATTTTTTCTAATTACTTTTCCACTACTATTGTGTTATGGAGCTAGAGCATTGCACAGGGGCCAGCGATTCGATTCTTTTCGATTCTTAAGAATACCCCACGATACGATGCGATTCGATTAAATCGTCGGCCGATACTTCCGATACATCGATACATTTCGATTTTATTTACATCCCTATTAAGCGGTGGGCCCCGCTTCCTTTAGGTATCCTATTTTCAATAGTAGGAAATGGATTGCACTCATTTTTTCTTCTTTCTTGTTGTTTTCACACAGGTGACACTGAAGAAGGCTCTGTGCAGCCGAAACGTCATGTCAGTCCCTGCAATGTTAAAATAAAAAGAAAACAACAAGAAAGACGAAAAATTTAGTGTGATCCATTTCCTACTACTAGATTACTTCAGAGACGCACCAACAAGACGGAAGAGCGCGGTGTGAGGAAGATAACCTTTTATCCTATTTTCAGAAATGTTAAAAAAAAAACATTATCGGTGAATCAGTTCTGCGCCACTAACTATGAGGGGGCCCCTTTAAGCCAAAAGTGCCCGGTCCCTATTTCTCTAATTATGAGGTGCCCCTTTAAGCCAAAAGTGCCCGGTCCCTATTTCTCTAATTATGAGGTGCCCCTTTAAGCCAAAAGTGCCCGGGCCCTTTTCTCTAATTATGGGGGGCCCCTTTAAGCCAAAAGTGCCCGGGCCCTATTTCTCTCCCAGCCCAGGCCTGGATGACGCTGACCAACACTGTTGATGCGTCAGTAGGCCTATCTATTACCATTGATTTTGTCTGACTGAGAAACATGAATATATTAACACATCAGTAATACGGTACATAAATAAATACATTAACAGGCCGAGAACAGACCTGGCATGTTTGGTGAGGAGATGTTTTTTCTTCCTTACATTCTGGTGTTTGTGTTGATTTGAGGTAAATGATGCAAGTGAGCAGTTCAATGTGACAGACATGAAGGATTCGAAGGTGCCAAATGTCTCTCAGGAAATAATAAAAAGATAACGGTTAACAAAATAACAAAGAGATAACGGTTAACAAAGTTTTTACAAAGGGTCATCTAATGTTTGAATAATGCTTAAAGGGACACTGTGTGAGATGTTTAGTTGTTTATTTCCAGAATTCATGCTGCCCATTCATTAATGTTACCTTTTTCATGAATACTTACCACCAGCATCAAATTTTAAGTATTCGTTATGACTGAAAAAATTGCACTGTTCATACATGAAAAGTGGGATCTTCTCCATGGTCCGTCATT
>NC_085876.1:47107654-47117654 GCF_034702125.1 Engraulis encrasicolus
ACACACACACACACACACACACACACACACACACACACACACACACACACACACACACAGACACACACACATTCACACACACACACACACACACACACACACACACACACACACACACACACACACACACACACACACAAACATACACACTGACCAAGTAACCTGGATCCATTCAAAATGAGTCCGTCCTTCCTGCCTGCTCACCCTTGGCATGTTCAGGCTGAATTAAAGAGAGCTATTACAGTTGACATTCCTGCACCTATCTCAAACTTTATGACATGTTCACATCAAAAAAAAAAATATCATAAACTGGAAATTTACCTTGTGATGCAAAAAGAAAGTCGTTGTTTTTTTTCCTTCTGTAAACTCTGACGACGACGTAGACATCAGCCGTTTCATCATGGTGATACATGTTAAAGGGACAGTTTGGTCAATTTCAACATGCAGTTGTATTGCTCACGCTACCCTTGACTTGTCAGTACCTGGTGATGCCACATTTTTCGGCTCAGCCCTTTCCGAGATATGAGCAATTCTAATGGGGGCAGCGTTTGTTTACATTTTTAAAAAAATGAAACATAGGCCAACTCCAAATATTTTCCCAAAAGGTACTGCTGTTTGCTAGTTGTCTGCTGATGTTTTATAACCTTTTGGATGTTTTTGGGAATAAATAAAAATGTTTTTTTGAAATGTAAACAAAGAGCTGCCCCCATTACAATGACCAGGATCTCGGAAACGGTTGAAGAAGAAGAAAAAAAAATCTCAGGCACTGACAAGTCCAGGGTAGTGTGAGCATTACAACTGCATGTTGAAATTGACCAAACTGTCCCTTTAAGTAAAGCACTCGAGCCAGTGTGAACGCAGGTGGTTTGCAGGTAAGCACTTGGGCTCTGAATGTAACTGGTGTGAACAGGGCCGGATTAACATACAGGCTAGCCATGGCTGCAGCCTAGGGGCCCCAGACTAACAGGGGGGCCCTGATTGGCTAAAAGTGAAAAATTGCAGAATTGTGACAGGATGCAATATTGAAAATGATTAAATACACTTATTATATGGTGTGACGTCATCGGTCGAATGCTCCATTCATTTCAATGGGGCTCCCCAACGTTCGCACGTCTGATATTTGAGATAACGGACGGGTTGGTCTATATCAGACCGCTGTCAATGGCAACAAGACTTTTCACTGCTAAAGCGAATGTTTCATATCACTCCGCAGGGGGTCCGGTCTTTTGTCACTCTAATCAGCTGCTGTGATAGACAACACCTGTTGTCTAGGCTACCTGTTGCCTAGCGGTGTTCCACAACGGCACTGTTTTGTTTTGCGCAGCAACAATCTTTTGACATGAAAAATTATAATAAACTTAACATTAAATAAAGAAATGTCCCCGCCATGTGTGAATCATTTAAGTATATCCATATAATAAGCAGGTTAACGTTCGGCGAGTCGGTCGCTTTGTGGAATAGCAGCACTTCAGAGAGAACAAGGCCCCTCCGCTCCGCGTCGGGGTCTAAAGATTCTCTCTGTCGTGCTGCTATTCCACGGTAGCGACCTTCTCGCCGAACGTTAAGGGCCAAAACATACTGTACCAAGGCAGAACGGAACGGTCGCAGGACGGACGCGGTCTTTCTGCTTAGTTTTGGCCGGCGTGCTTTTCTCTGCCTTGCACACTGACAGCGTCGGCTGTCCTGTTCAACAGTCCTGTTCAAAACCCTCCCCACAGCTAAAGCTAGCATGCTACTTTGCCATTCATTTGAATGAGACACCGACGGTTGCCGGCGTAAAAAATAAGCTGGAGTTCTATTTTCCAAATGCAGCGCGGCGCGGAGCCGGCTCCCGCCCCGCTGACGCCCGACTACCGCCGGTTGGTGTGTAAGGACAGATAGGTTTCAATGTATTTTCACCGACGCCGGTAAAAAACGTGGCCGTTCCGCGACGCTTTACCGCCTTGGTGTGTAAGACCCCTAACCCTTACTTGTTAGTTGCCCAGCTGTGACTCTAATGGCTGGGCACTGAACTGATATGCGGCCAACCCGGGTTCGATTCCCATCCCGGGTCAGTTCTCGATCCTTCCCCGTCTCTCTCTCTCGCAGCCATTTCCTGTCTGCTCTCCAAATAATAAAGGCACAAATCCCTAAAATATGTATTTAAAAAATGAACAGTTGGTAGGCATGTTATCCTTAATTCCTAGCTTCTAATTCTGACATTGTCTATGTAAATTTGTCACAAAATTTGCCTTCCAGGGACGGCCACAGCAGCCTAGGTGAAAGGGAAAAGAGGGATTTAAATCTTGTAAGGTGTTGATCCTTTTTCAGTTTTTAGTTTGAGAAAAATAGTATACATTATTATTCTCTCACTCTGAGATTCACTGGCTTTGGCTCATTTTCAGTGAGGTTGAAGGAGAGGATTGTGCAGGAAAGGTGCAGGACGAAGGTCAACTGTAGTTTTCAGAGTGAGGACTCCGCACACTTAGAATCCTTCTTGTTGTGTTTTATTTTTTCATGGCAGGCTAACGTTTCGACCTCAACAGTCTTCTTCAGATCATCTGCAGACTACTCATTTTCAGTGAGGAACACGAATCCGTAAAAAAAAAAAAAATGCGACACCTTCTATGTAACAAAAACACGAACACCTTACAAGGGTTACATCTCAACGAAGGTGGGAGCGAGGAATGACAGCTGTCAATCACTCGTGGGCTTCCTCCCAAACCATGTGTATACATATGTATTACGTTCATTATGTCTAACTGTTTAACTCAACACTTCAGTTTTTCTTTTGCCTGAAGACATGGATAAACCCAGGTCAAAAAAATGTGTACTTAAGTGTACTTTAAATATATTTAATTTTCTGAAAGTATATTTTAAGTACACTCTATTTATCAAGTACAGTACTTAAGTATGGTATTTAAAATATACTTATAGTTTAGTGTATTTTAAATATATTTTAAAATCATTTGTATTATTAAAGTTATGTACTTAAATATAGTTTTATAAAATATACTGTTAGTGTATTGTATTTTAAATGTATTTTAAGTATATTTGTATTTTAAAAGTAATGTGCTAAGTGTAGTATTGTAAAATATACTATTAGTGTATTATATTTTAAGTGTATTTCAAGTATGTTTGTATTTTAAAAGTAATTTGCTAAAGTGTAGCATTATAAAGTATACTATTAGTGTATTAAACTTTAAGTGTATTTTAAGTATCTTTGTATTATTAAAGTTATGTACTTAAATATAGTTTTATAAAATACACTATTAGTGTATTGTATTTAAATGTATTGTAAGTACATTTGTATTTTAAAAGTAATGTGTTTAAGTGTAGTATTGTCAAATATACTATTACTATATTGTATTTTAAGTCTATTTTAAGTACATTTGTATTTTAAAAGTAATGTGCTAAAGTGTAGCATTATACAGTGTACTATTAGTGTATTTTAAGTATCTTTGTATTTTAAAAGTTATGTACTTAAGTGTAGTATTATAAAATACACTATTAGTGTATTGTATTTAAATGTATTGTAAATACATTTGTATTTTTAAAGTAATGTGCTAAAGTGTGGTATTGCTAAATATACTATTAGTGTATTCTATTTAAATGTATTTTAAGTACATTTGTATTTTAAAAGTAATGTGCTAAAGTGTAGCATTATAAAGTATACTATTAGTGTATTATATTTTAAGTGTATTTTAAGTATCTTTGTATTTTAAAAGTTATGTACTTAAGTGTAGTATTATAAAATACACTATTAGTGTATTGTATTTAAATGTATTGTAAGTACATTTGTATTTTTAAAGTAATGTGCTTAAGTGTGGTACTGTTAAATATACTATTAGTATATTCAATTTTAAGTCTATTTTAAGTACATTTGTATTTTAAAATTAATGTGTTAAAGTGTAGTATTATAAAATACACTATTAGTGTATTGTATTTACATGTATTGTATTTGAAAACATACTATTAGTGTAATATATTTTAAGTGTATTTATATTTTAAAAGTAATGTGCTAAAGTTTGGTATTAGAAAGAATATTTGAAACGTACTTAAAGTTAAGTATGATTTTAGTATATTAAGTACACTTGTACAAAGTTTGATTTTAGTACCAAAAAGTCAACTTAAAATGTGTTAAAGCTCTACTTAATTATATTTCAAGTGTATTTAAGTATACTATAAGTTGTCCCAAAATAACACAACTTAAGTATGTACTTCTGCAGCATGCTATAAAGTGCTTTCTTATGACCTTGAAATAGATTTGTAGCATACTTCAAATAGTTACAATTAACCACATGTTGAAGTACACATTAAACATCTTTTAAAGTGAATTAGTAAGTATATTTAAAATGTACTTACAGTTAAGTATGATTTTAGTATAAGTACACTTCTGCAAAGATTGATTTTAGTACCAAAAAGTCAGCTTAAAATGTGTTAAAGCTCTACTTAATCATACTTCAAGTGTATTTAAGTATACTATAAGTTGTCCCAAAATAACATTCTTTAAATACACACTTTTGAAGTATATTTTAAATACAAAAATACATACTTATTAAGTATATTAAGTACACTTTTTTCACCTGGGTACTTTTTTTTAACCATCATTTTAGTGTATTTTAACCTAGGCTTATTTATTCATTATGCTTTGTAACATTAAATAACCTTCCATTTTGTTAATGTATTTTCATGGTAAAAACACCATATTGAAGAGCACAAACAGATCTTAAAAAGGCATGTAAGGCCTTACCTATTAAACTTTTAAGCACAATACTGAAGTCTGTACTTAAGTTGTGTTATTAGTTTATTAAGTGCACTTTAAGTGTACTTTTTGGTGCACAAATTAAACATGTAAAAGTGTCTTTAATTCGATAAAAGCATACCACCACCAATGATTTCTAAGTATTATTATTAAGTATATAAAAGTATACTTAAAGTGTACTACTCAAGACTATTAGTTCAAGAACGTAATTGTGCCTGTTGTAGAACAGGTAGTTGTGGTCTAGTGGTTAGAGTACAGGTCTGTGGTTCAGTGAATTGTCGGTTCAAATCCTGGTTGAGGCAGTGGTTGTTGTCTGAAGTGAAGGTGAAAGGAAGGTTCATGTAGATGGCTGATAATTGTGAACAAGACAATGTACAATGGAAATGAGTAATTAGAGATTACATTGATGTTTTTTTCATATACTTTTGAAATATATTTAAAGTGTACTTAAAATAAATATATTTGAAATGTGCTTAAAGTAAAATCTACTTGTAGTATACTTAAAATACATTTAGAGTCAATACACTTAAAATGTACTTAAAGCGATTTTTGTGAATATATTTGAAATGTACTTAAAGTAAAGTATGCTTTAGTACATTAAGTGCACTTTTACAAAGTTTGATTTTAGTACAAAAAAGTAAACTTAAAATGTGTTTAAGCTCTACTTAATCATACTTCAAGTGTATTTAAGTGCACTATAAGTTGTCCCAAAATAACACAACTTAAGTATATACTTCTGCAGCATGCTATAAAGTACTTTCTTGTAACATTGAAATAGATTTCTAATGTACTTAAAATGCACTTATCTGCATGCTAAAGTACACATTAAACACATTTTAAAGTTATTTGGTTAGTATACTTACAATGTACTTAAAGTAAAGTATATTTTTAGTATATTAAGTACACTTGTACAAAGTTTGATTTTAGTACAAAAAAGTCAACTTAAAATGTAATTAAGCTCTTCTTAATTATATTTCAAGTGTATTTAAGTATACTATAAGTTGTCCCAAAATAACACAACTTAAGAATGTACTTCTGCAGTATACTATAAAGTACTTTCTCATGACATTGAAATAGATTTCTAATGTACTTAAAATGCACTTATCCGCATGCTAAAGTACACATTAAACACATTTTAAAGTGACTTGGTTAGTATAATTATAATGTACTTAAAGTTAAATATATTTTTAGTATATTAAGTACACTTATACAAAGTTTGATTTTAGTACAAAAAAGTCAACTTAAAATATGTTTAAGCTCTACTTAATTATATTTCAAGTACATTTAAGTATACTATAAGTTGTCCCAAAATAACATTCTTTAAATACACACTTTTGAAGTACACTTTAAATACAATAAAACGTACTTATTAAGTATATATTAAGTACACTTTTTTTTTACTTGGGAAGTTTTTTCTTTTACCTGACATGTTTTGACAGTATTACTTCCGTCTTCATCAGAGGGACACTGGGATGTTGATGTGTGACGTGCATGTACATAAATAAACAACATTTGTGGTCTAGATGAGGAGTTTATGGAAGAAGAAATTTTGCCTTTCATTAGCAATCAAAGGTTCGGAAGGATGCACACCAATGTCGACGTTACAAAGATTTCAAAAGTCATATCCAAAGTGAGTGCAAAATATTTTCAGTCCCACGACTCAGACCTTTGAGTTGCACTTTTCACTTTTAAGCAACAAAATATCTGTTGTATCAGTGCGTCATTTGTGTATAAATTCTGTTCTTTTGACTGTGATGCTGTGGCACCTTTCTTTTCAAAATTCAGAAAACAGACATGGAACAATCACAAACAAGTACCTGTTGCTGGTCAAGGACTCCAATTTCATTCAAACTGTGTCTGCAAATTCATCAAGGATCCTTGAAGGCTGTGATTTGGCTGCACTGTCTGAGGCACACAAAAAAAAAACCCTCAACCCAAACACCCTATAGACACCACCACTGCCACCATCACCACCGACACAACTACAACACGCACGCACACACACACACACACACACACACACACACACACACACACACACACACACACAAAATAATACATAGTCACAAGACACAATTTTCAGAAACCAGCTATTTTTACCTCCCCAGCATAAACAAATGTTTTGTTTGCCTGTCCCACCTGTTGCCCCCAAAATGCCCACCTGTTCTGGATTCAGAGTTCTGCCCCACTTTTGCAAATGTGTTTGCCAGGCACGTGGGAAGTGCTTAGAGCATGAGGCCTTGGGGTAATATGCGGCCCACTGAGCCATTTCATGCGGCCCACAGCGCCTCTTCAAGAAAGTCAACTTTTACATAGAAATCCACACGAGATCTCAACATTCTTAAAATTGCTACCTAAAGGATGGGTCTTGCAAACTTAAGATTAACCAAGTACATAGGCCACATCTTAATACAATGCATTACAATGTGCAGGGGTGGCATAGCTGACAAGTTATAGCTATTGTACAATATTTCTTATTATTGACATGGGCCAATTGTCTGCGACATCTGGCCCTTCGATCAATATTCTACACCCAATTCGGCCCTCTGACGAAAATAATTGCCCACCCCTGGCTTAGAGAGGGGTTTAAAAACATGGAGAAAGAGAAAAAAAGGCAGCCGGAATGATGGCGGGACACACAAGAAACAGACAACAGACGACATGTGGTGAGAGCAAGGAGTGCTGTACACACACAAGGGTTACTCACGTTCCTTCGATGGAGGGCTACGGCCGTTGGCCAGCTCAGGGCCTGTCGCTCGGGCGGCCGGGCAGCACATATCCATGTAGGCTCACAATTGGTCACAGTTAAAGCTTGACGTAGAACGGACTGGGTGTCGAGTTCAGACTATAGAGTTTCACAGTTTCACTGCTTTGTGTCATTTTTTGACTAAACCTTAGTGTCATCTTACGCATGTGGTGACAAGTTGTTGACACATTTCTGTTGCCCCCAAAATGCTCACCTGTTCTGGATTGAGAGTTGTGTCCCACTTTTGAAAATGTGTTTGCCTGTCACGTGGGTAGCACTTAGAGAGAGGTTTAAAAACAGGGAAAACAGTGAAAAAGGCAGTCAGAATGATGGTGAGGCACACAAGAAACATTCATGTAGTTCAGGTGTTTAGATGGACTGAGGAGGGTCCCCTGTGATGTCCGTGGCTCACTCCTGGCCCAGTACACCTCTGCTGCAAATAACAAGTGTCACTGTAACTGTGTTGAATGCAATCAAGCACGAAACTAATGAACACGGTACAGGAGGATTCTTACGTGTAGGTCCGTAGCTGGTTGTGAACACGGTACAGGAGGATTCTTACGTGTAGGTCCGTAGCTGGTTGTGAGCGTGGTTCGGCTCTAATCCTATCTCAAATCCTCCTGAAACAGACTGGTCATATATGTAGTCTCTTACAAAATGAGATATATCCATTTTATAGAATGTTGGGAAATTGACATTTTTGTATTGGGCATTCCATTGAAAAGCACTGCAAAATTCCTTTTTATAGAGGTTTTAGAGTATGTTCTCAAAACATTTAGATGGCAGGAATTCACATATAGATGATAGAACCTCTTAACAATCAATTCTAATATTAAAATGCAAAAAGTCAAAAATGGTTTATATAGCGTTTTGGAAAAGAGCTCTTCATATGTAGTCTCTTACAAAAGCAGTTCTGGTGTTAGGCAGGGGGTCAGGACTAGCCTTCAAATCTCTTCGAGACTTGGACTGACCAAGACCATAACAACTATCGTTCTCAAATGGTATGGTTGACCCACCTTCCTTGTTTTGCTACTTGTCGAGGGAAGAAAAGGCTGAGCCGAAGTTTTTGCGCGATCTGTCAGTCGGTCGGTCAATCCCCACATATCCCCGTAGGCTGACAGCTTGACATAGAATAGACTGAGTGTTGAGTTCAGACTAGAGTTTCACAGTTTCACAGCTTTGTGTCATTTTTTTACTATACCTTTTTGTCAACTTGCGGATATGGTGACAAGTTGTTGTCAAAAACAGTGATGGTAATAACGGCATTAAAATAAATGTCTTTACTAGCGCCGTTTCTTTCTCCAGTAACAGCCAGGTAATCTAATTAATTTCTTTTTCAATCGTTATCACGCCATTACATTTAGGCCTAGCATCCGCCGTTACTACAGAATGTGTTACTGAAGGAACTTCAACACTTCAGAATCAGGTTATTAGACTGTGTGGTGCAGTGCCAGCCTGCTGTGTTGTGTTCAAAGTGTAAAATGTACTGCAGATGTCCGGCGATCAGATTACCCCCTCTCCTCTTTGCCTTACAGTTACCGGGCGAATACACCGGCCGAGACGAGTTTCAAGCAACAGAGAATCGCTTCCGTGCAGCAAGAGCGATGCGAGCGATTGAAGCGACTAGAGTATTTCCGTTAAAAGCAGAATGCAAGCATTCCAACATTCCCATTGGCCGTGCCGGCTGTCATGCTAATTTGCATAATATTCCCAGGAGTTGAACTACAAACTGTCGCTCTCGTCGCGTACATCGCCTCTAGTCGCCCGAATCGATTCTGTTGCGCGACTCAATATAAGTCTATTACTTCCGTCGCTCAGGTCGCGGCCGGTGTATTCATGCGGTTAGAGTTGCGACCTCTCTCTGACAAAAAAAACCTTGACATCTCAATATAAATAATATTTGATCCTTTTGCTTGTGAGCAATGGCTCCCTTTCATTCAGTGTCATCAATGGCTCCCTTCATTCAGTGTCATCAATGGCTCCCTTCATTCAGTGTCATTCAGGCATTCAGCTAACTGTATTTTATTACCTCCTCTCCTCTCTGCCTTACAGTTAGTGTTGCGACCTGTGTCTGACAAAAAAACCTTGACATCTCAATAATATTTGATCAATTTGCTTGTGAGCAATGGCTCCCTTCATTTAGTGTCATTCAGGTAAACTGTATTTTTCCTGACAGACTATTAAAGGGACACTGCGTGAGATTTTTAGTTGCTTATTTCCAGAATTAATTTTACCCATTCACTAACGTTACCTTTTTCATGAATACTTACCACCACCATCAAATTCCAAGTATTCATTATGACTGGAAAAATTGCACTTTTCATACATGAAAAGGGGGATCTTCTCCATGGTCCGCCATTTTGAATTTCCAGAAATAGCTATTTTTAATAGCTGCAACATAGACTGTACTTGGGCCATACTAGAAAATATTAGTTTATTACTTAATAAACTGTCATGAAAAGGTGAAATTTGGCAATAGGCGACACAGTTTCAATGAGCAGCATAGTTGC
>NC_085876.1:47127654-47132238 GCF_034702125.1 Engraulis encrasicolus
AAAAAGCAGAGGATAGAGGAGACCGAGAGAGGAGAATGAAGGGAGATTTAAGCCGAGGGAGGAGAGAGAGTGAAAGGAGATATACTGTTGGAGAGCTAGCAGGGAGACGAGAGAGGGGAGGGCAGTAGTAACAGAAAATGAAATAATAAATAAATAAATAAATAAATAAATAAATAAATAAATAAATAAATACAACTCAGGAAAAAAAGAGACCGCTGTCCTTGCAGACAGGAAAGCCATATATGGGCATTCAGCCATTCAGTCTGCTAGACTTCCGGAAAATATCTTCCATGTGAGTCTGCAGAAAAAGCGAGAAAAAAATATCGAAAGTACGAATGGCGAGAGAGATAGAGAGAGAGAAGGAGGCAGGGAGGGTGGGAGGGAGAGAAAAGGGAAGGGGTAGAGGAGAGGCAGAGAAGTCTGCAGAAAAATCGGGGGGAAAAACGAAAGTACGAATGGCGAGAGAGATAGAGAGAGAGAAGGAGGCAGGGAGGGAGGGAGAGAAAAGGGGATGGGTAGAGGAGAGGCAGAGAAAAAAAAGTTACCTTGAAAGGTCCTGGCATTCAATACTTCACTTTAATTGCAACAGTAAGCCAGTGCTTAAGTGATTGCCATAGGTGTTAATTTTCTGCCGTCTCCCACCACCTCTACAATCTCTTTGACGTCATTGGAAGAGAGAAAGAGGCGAGGGAACGCGGGCGACAGAGGAAGAGGTGGGGAGAGAGAGAGAGAGAAAGAGAGATAGAGAGAGAGGAAGCGACAGGGACGGAGAAAGCAGGAGAGAGAAAGAGAGGGAGGGAACGCAGGTGATAGACGAAGAGGTGGGGAGAGAGAGAGAGAGCGAAAGAGAGAGAGAGAGAGAGAGAGAGAGAAAGCATGGTAGAGAGAAAGAGAGGGAGGGTGCAAGACAGTGAGTGAGTAAGTCAGTAGTCATATTCTGTGGAAGTCCTCTCCCCTGCACACAGACACACACACACACACACACATACACACACACATACACGTTCACACACACACACGCACGCACACGCACACGCACACGCACGCGCACATGCACACATTCATTCTAACACATGCACACACGCCTATGCACACACACAGGCACGCACGCATGCATGCACACATGCCCATGCACACACAGGCACACGCACATGCACACACATACTAACACATGCACACACGCCCATGCACACACACACAGGCACTCACGCGTGCCCATGCAAACACACATATAGGCAGGGTTTAAATTGGGGCGGAGCCCTCCGGAGCGCAGCTCCGCCTCCTTACCTCGGAGGGACAGCCAAACGGAGCTGCGCTCCTGCTGCCCCACCCTCAGTGTATTCACAGTTCATATATCTTCACCTCTTCTTGAAATATCATATTTTTATGAAAGTTTTATAATGATAGCAACATAAAATAAGATTAAGGGACTCCCGCATTATTTCAGTTATTATGCATCTGCATTCTGCACATGCGCTGCGAGACACCACAATATGAGTTTGTAACAACGTTGCAACTTTGCAACAGTTGAGCGTTCCGGAGCGCTTGCTCTTTCTCACAGCTAGAACTACTCCGCTTCGAGTTGTCACTACTTCAAGCCTGTTCTCCATGCCTTCATGTTCAATGTGCAAAGTTAGTAGGCTAGATACAATGCCTTTTACAAAACGGAGGTAAGCTGTCATTTCATTTGACATCGGCTAGCTTTCAGGCAAAGTTAACCAAACAGTCATGCAGAATAGCGTGGTGTCTGCCTACTTTAACAGCAGTTTGTTAATGGGGGGAAATCAACATCAAGTTTGGGATTTCCGTCCATTGTTCTGTCAGAATGTGTAGCCATTTGGTTGCAGGTTACTTTTATGTGGGCTTAAACATGCCAGGAACGTATTAAAAGTTTTTAGACAGTAAGCAAATGACAGGGATTCCTGCGTGTCCATCCTAGCTTTGCGTGTAGAGCAGTGCACCGTCTCTCTCGCGCTAGAATTGCAACAATCTATTGCCGCCTTTTGCCAAAGTTATTGCTTTGCAAAAAGGCATTTACTTAATGCGACTGAAGTGTAATTAAAACATATGCACGGAGCGAGATAGCTGAACTAACTAAACAACTGAAATAAGAACGCCCAATAATCAGTCAGCCAAAGGGGCACTCTGTAAAGAAAAGACGTGTCCACAGTCCGAGTGAGAAGATTCTCTGCAGACTCCGCCTGATTTAAAGTGACAGTGCACACTTTCACGCACTGTAATAGAACAGCATAGCCTAAGCATGCATTTTTATTCTTTTAACTTTGTTACTTATTAGGCATAAAAGGTGCTAATACATGCATGCTAAACCCATGACATTATTAAGAGAATTAAAGAAATAAATTAGGAGAATTAAAATCAATCATATGATCTTTTAAAACAAATTGTTATTCACATCAATAATATGAGTTCTTAATAGTCTTAGGTCTACACCTTTGTAGCTTGATGGTGCAGTGATGGTGGTCAGAATTAAAACTGTTTTGCCCCTGTACTGACAGTCCAATAGCATACTGTTGCCAACTGACAGGAGAGAATATTAAAAAGTAGGCTACATAAATGCATCAGGTGTGATACTGGTCTAACTGTTCCTATTTTTTAGCAACCTAATACAGTGAAGAGGGAATGAGGGTACCTTGTTGTTTTTCTCATAACTGAGTAATACATTGATTTATGTATGATATTAATTATGGGCAATAACTTCATAGAATACATGTATTTGCGTGATGGGGCGATGTTAAAAAAAAAAAAAAAAGCTATTTTGACCGCGAGTGAAGGGCTCCCCCACCTCCCAAAAGCCAATTTAAACACTGCATATACTAATGCACTCACCAGTGCACACATTTATGCCATTTCACAAAATAATAGCACTACTGGATACTGAATACACAGAAAAGATAATATGCACAGATTTCACACACAGGCATCCGCACAAACAGACAGACACACACACACACACACACCCAGAAACACACATTACTGTCTTGCTGTCTCTCTCTCTCCCCCTCTCTCTCTCTCTCTCTCTCTCTCTCTCTCTCTCTCTCTCTCTCTCTCTCTCTCTCTCTCTCTCTCTCTCTCTCACACACACACACACATACACACACAAACACACACTTATGCACGCATGCCCGCGCGTGCACACACACACGCACACACACACACACACACACACACACACACACACACACACACACAAAGAGCAAGCAATTCTTGAATGCAGAGCCAGGGTGAATGAATGACAGCACATTAAGAGAATGTGCAGAAACAGACGTCAGTAGTCGGAGGGAGGGAGGGAGGGAGGGAGGGAGCGAGGGAGATAGGAAAGGAGAGAGCAAAGATGAGAGCAGGAGGGAGGGAGAAAGGGGAGGTGGAGAGATGGAGAGATTGAGAAAGGGAAGTAGAGAGAGGATCACGGTAGGGGTGTGCAATAACATCGCCATGACAATGTATCAAGATACATACGTATTTTCACAATATACTGCATCGATTCTTGACTAACGATTATTTAATAGTAGTACATTTGAATTTGCCACTGGTTCAAGTAACTGACAAATAGGCCTACTGATACAAATACAATGCGTCACAATAACGCATAAATCACTACTCATTGTGAATCGGATTGTGGCATGTGTATCATGATGCACATTGAATTGTGACCCTGTTGCCTATGGTAATGAAATTAAATTTGCCACTGGTTCATGTTGTTAGGCAATATTGTTGTTGTGATGGAAGCTCTCTCGCAGATGCTAAAATGCTTAAATATATCATGAATGCCACACAGAAACTGACAAATAAGCTGTATTTTTGCACATTTACTGAAATAAATATGCAATAATACATGAATAGCAATGCATGATGAATTGCATCGTGCCATGTGTAGCGTGATGCACATTGAATGAAATTGAATTTGCTAGGGTGGGCGTGGTGGCTGGCTGGCTGAATGACAGCAGATCTATTGAGGACTGATGTAGAACACAGAATGTAACGCTTTCAAAATTATTTGCTTTCACACACTACAATTCTTCCACGGCATATGATATATCTACATATCATTTATATGTAGGCTATAAAAGTGGTCCTCTTTTTCTTCCCACACACATATTCCATGTACAGCAACATATGAGCATTGTATGGTGGAGTGTGCATGAATGCTCACTTTTATGGCATGTAATGTAAAGGGGTGTGGCAGGGAGGGGACATATGTTAGGCTACATAAGATTTCATAAGGTTTGTACAGCATGTAATTTGTTTATATAAAGAACTATCTTTTTCTTAAGGGCAATGATGGAGGAGTGAAATAAAGATCGACAGGGAAAGAGAAGAAGAGAAAAAAGAGATCTGATGATGTAGAAAGGAAGGGATATGATGACATGTAAGGCCCTTTACACACTAGGGCAGTTAAGCGTTGCGTGACAGACGTGATTTTTACCGGCGTCGGTGAAAATACATGAAAACTAAGGAACGAAAACTAATCAGAAAGACCACGTTCGCCTCGCATCCGTTCCGTTCGACTTTGGTATATCTGACGGCTAAGCAGGAGCAGAGATGAGGGAAGTGGAGCGAGAGGAG
>NC_085876.1:47132337-47134837 GCF_034702125.1 Engraulis encrasicolus
GTTTAAATAAAGAATGATCTTTTTCTTAAGGGCAATGATTGAGGGGTGAAATAAAGATCGACAGGGAAAGAGAAGAAGAGAAAAAAGAGATCTGATGATGTAGAAAGGAAGGGATATGATGACATGTAAGTAGGAGCAGAGATGAGGGGAAGTGGGGCGAGAGGAGGAAGGAGGATGAAGACCAGGGCTTGACATTAACTTTTCCACCCTCTGGCCACTGTGGCTAGTAGTTTCCCCGAGTCACTAGCCATTCAGGTATTCCACTAGCCACATAGCCTATTTTAAATTGTTTTTGTTTTCTTTATCATGATAGTGTGCGTTTTACCTCAGAAGATGAGGTGCCAAAGCAAGATGAGTGTAAAGCTTTCTACCTGAAAGTATAGAAACTTCAGAGGTATTGAGCTTTTTCTTGAACATACATACAAACAATTGACACACAAGGGGCAAACAACAGAATAGGCTACTATGATGCGTATGTCATACCTAGGAATAAGCTGCCAGCCAAACTGGCTAGTGACACTGAAAGTTTTACCAGCATTTGAACGGTTGGCTCGTGCCAGTGTCAAGCCCTGATGAGGACTAGAGGTGTGAGAGGAGAAAGAGAGGATGAGGGGAGAGAAGAGAAGAGAAGAGAAGAGAAGAGAAGATGAGGGGAGAGAATGATAATGAGGGGAAGAGAAGAGAAGAGAAGAGAAGAGAAGAGAAGAGAAGAGAAGAGAAGAGAAGAGAAGAGAAGAGAAGAGAAGAGAAGAGAAGAGAAGAGAAGAGAAGAGAAGAGAGGATAAGGAAGAAGAGAAGAGAAGAGAAGAGAAGAGAAGAGAAGAGAAGAGAAGAGAAGAGAAGAGAAGAGAAGATGAGAAGAGGGGAGAGAATGATAATGAGGGGAAGAGAAGAGAAAGGAAGGGTACATGAAGAGAGGAGAGACGGGAAACGAGACAGAGAGGAGGAAGGGGAAATGAGGGTCAAAAGATGCAGGGAGAGAAGGATGAGGGGGGTGGAGGAGGAGGAGGGAGATTAAGGAAGGATGAGAGGAGGAAAAGAGGCGATAAGAAGAATTGGGGGAGGAAAAAAGTAAAGAGGAACGAGGGAGAGAGGAGGAAGGGGAAATAAGGGTCAAAAGATACAGGGAGAGGAGGATGAGGGGAATGGAGGAGGACAGAGAGGAAGGATGAGAAGAGGAAAATAGGTGATAAGACGAATGATGGGGGGTAGAGTAAGAGAAGAAGAGAGGATAGAGGAAAAAGGAACGAATGAGAGGAGATGAGGACAGAGAGGAGGGATGAGAGGAGGAAAGGAGGTAATAAGAAGAATGGGGGTAGGGAAAAGAGTAAGGGAAGAAGAGAGGATAGAGGGAAAAGAGTAAGAGAAGAAGAGAGGATAGAGGGAAAAGGAACGGATGAGAGGAGATGCGGAGGTGGTGATGAGAATCATTAGGCTTGGCAGATGGCCACTGCTAATTATCAATAAAACACACACACACACACACACACACACACACACACACACACACACACACACATAAGCACACACACACACACGCACAGACACACACACACACACACACACACACATGCTCTCTCTCTCTCTCTCACACACACACACACACACACACACACACGCACACACACACACACACACACACACACACACACACACACACACACACACACACACACACACACACACACACACACACACACACACACACACACACACACTGACCGCACTGCCAGCCACTGCTCCTCATCTACTAATCGTCCCCTCCTCACCAGGGCCAGACGAAGCTGACTTCAGCACTTTGCAACCTTCACACACCTGTTGCATCCTGATGGCCGGTTATATGTGTGTGTGTATGTGTGTGTATGTGTGTGTATGTGTGTGTATGTGTGTGCGTGCGTGCGTGCGTGCGTGCGTGCGCGTGTGCCTGTGCTTGCGTGCGTGCGTGTGTGTGTGAGGATGGTCTGGGGATGTGAATTATTGATTAATGCTAATGCTACAGTAAATCCATTTCTATTTACATTTTTCACAAATATGTCTTTTTTTTATCATATTTATGTACCTACTCTTCACACCCCTCTTCACAAACACTTCACCTGGGTCTCGCTAGTTGAGTTAGCATTAAATACTTTTTTTCCGATTAATTGACTTACTGTTGACATGCCTAGCCTGGTCATAGCAGTTATTGGAGTGAGATATGTTCACACTTACTTCATCATTACGCTCATTAACAGTTAACCTGAATCTCACCAGCTGGTATGTTTCGCTTTCGTCTTCATGATGATCATCTCAACCGACACATTTTCAAATTACGGTCCTTGCATGTGAGTGGATTAACATCCTGTCCTCATCTTCACTGATGTCACATTAAACTCTATTCGTGACGCAGCTGGGGATGACAGGTGGAAGAAGATCAATAAGGCCGGTTGCCTACCGTATCTGTGGAAAATCCCACACGCCGATCCAGGGCCGTACCCAGACATTTTCAAATACAGAGATCTAA
>NC_085876.1:47142337-47144837 GCF_034702125.1 Engraulis encrasicolus
GGGGTGAGGTGGTAGAGTGTGTGGTGGGGTGGCAGAGCGGAGTGATGGAGTGGCAGCATAGTGGATGGGTAGGGTGGGAGACAGCGGTGGGCAATAGGTCTGGCTCCAATTACTTCGACAATGGCCAGGGGAGGCAGAGAGAGGGAGAGAGAGAGAGGGAGGGGGAGAGAGACAGAGAGAGAGAGAGAGAGAGAGAGAGAGAGAGAGGGAGGGAGGGAGGAGAGAGAGAGAGAGAGAGAGAGAGAGAGAGAGAGAGAGAGAGAGAGAGAGAGAGAGAGAGAGAGGGTGAGAGAGAGCGAGGGAGGGACAGGCAGGCAGACAGACAGACACTGACATATGAGAGAGAGACAGAGAGAGAGAGAGAGAGAGAGAGAGAGAGAGAGAGAGGGAAAGAGAAATAAAGACAGAGAGAGGGGGGGGGAGAAGCGCGAGAGAGAGAGAAATAAAGACATAGAGAAAGAGCTAGATGGAATATTAATTTGCTTTCTGTCGGCGTCCATGGGCAGACAGACACACAGGCAGACTGTCCATTCTGCGTGACCTGAATATATGTGCTCTGAATGAGCCTGAGTCTCTGCTCAGCTCAGCTCAGCTGTGTGTGTGTTGCCCACGGGCTCTGGCCTATTGTAACATGCAAAACATAATTATGCTAATGCAGCCTGCCAAACACTGTACTTAGCCCTCTGCCTGTGTCTGTGTCTGTGTCTGTGTCTGTGTCTGTCTGTCTCTCTCTCTCTCTCTCTCTCTCTCTCTCTCTCTCTCTCTCTCTCTCTCTCTCTCTCTCTCTCTCTCTCTCTCTCTCTCTCTCTCTCTCTCTCTCTCTCTCTCTCTCTCTCTCTCATATGTCAGTGTCTGTCTGTCTGTATGTCTGTCTGTCTGTCTGCCTGCCTGCCTGTCCCTCCCTCGCTTTCTCTCTCTCTCCCTCTCTCTCTCTCTCTCTCTCTCTCTCTCTCTCTCTCTCTCTCTCATTAAAGTCATTAAAGGCATGTCTGTCTGCCTGCCTGTCTTCCTCTTCATCAATTCCAGTCCCTTGGTCTCCTCCTTCACCTACTCTCTGTATGCGGAGAGCATCTCATTGGAAAATGTAATATCCAGGATGTCACACATTTTTTCTGGGCGGCTTAAGCCTTCATTAATAGTGCATGCAAAGTCTTTACCTTTACTCTTTACCTTTACCCTTTTGCACGGGTAAGGCATAAATACAATTTTGTTGTGTGCAGTGTGCACTTGTGGGCAGTGGAGTGCTGTGCCACAATGACCATGGGAGTTTGAGTTTCCCAATGGGCTTTCACTTCACTTTTCACTTCACTTTACGGATGCTACAAGGTAGATAGTTGGTGACACACACAAGCATGCACACCCACACACACTGACATACGTGCTAGACATTTGCTATCACTCTACATCTGAGGAAGATTAGGCGAGCACAGTACTCTCAAAAACAAGAAGCATTGTAGCTGGCTAATGCAACAGGTGACGACAGTTTTTTTCCAACACAAAATGCACGCAGAGAGTGCAGATCTCCTCCAAGGAGCTATAGCCATTTGATAGAACATTTGATGGATATGGATTGAAATGGATTGAAACTGAAAGCTTCATATTAGTGGCCTCCTGGTATGTCTACTGGCTGCCTCACTCTGTCTCTCTCTCCCTCCATCCCCAAGGCCAGATTACAGGTGGTAGAATGCAAATTCATTAATATTGGTTCTTTTTGCACAATTGCCTTTTTTTTTTTTTACATCTTTTACTTCAGTTTTTATTTTCCCCTCCCTGACTATTCTTGTGTTTTTGTGTCTTGCAATGTCCATGTGGGCATTTGTGTATTTGTGTAAGTTACTGGACACCTTAATTTCCCCCTGGGGATCAAAAAAGTTACTCTATTCTACTGTACTCTACGACTGTACTGTACTCTACTCTACTATACTATACTCTACTCTACTCTACTGTACTCTATAACATTTATCATGTTTCTGAGGAAGGAATTAATATAACCAAGGCTGAAATCTCCTCTTTTCACAATTCTGCAATTATTGATTATTGACCCCCACCCCCCCTCTCCAAAACACACACGGGCCAATCACGGCTCCCCTGGTAGGACGGGGGGCCCTAGTCTGCAGTCATATCTATCCTGTGCATTGATCCGACCCTGTTCATCTCCTCCTCCATTTGCCTGGTTCATCTTTCAAAGCCATTCATTTCCGACACACCACCTCTCTTTCTTTTCTGCATGTGTGCCTCTGTCTTGTATTTCATCCTCTGCCTTTTCCTCTCTGCCTATCGGTTAATTGCCGTCGTTCTTTGCCCATCCAGCGATTAGGCTTTCAAACTTGTAAACAAAAGGTTGCCAGTTCGAATCCCGACCCGCCAGGTTGGTGGGGGGAGTAATTAACCAGCGCCTCTCTCCCATCCTCCTCCATGACTGAGGTACCCTGAGCATGGTACCGTCCCGCCACACTGCTCCCTTTCGGCCGCCATTAGGGGCTGCCCCCTTGCACAGGTG
>NC_085876.1:47157337-47159837 GCF_034702125.1 Engraulis encrasicolus
AATGGTTTGAACTCCATACATGGTTTGAACTCCACTCCTATGTAGGTTACATGCTGACATTACTGTGCCACAAGATGGGCACAAAAAGAACTTCGATGTGAAGAGTCGTTTTTCTTTCTTTCTTTCCGTCTTTCTTTCTTTCTTTCTTTCTTTCTTTCTTTCTTTCTTTCTTTCTTTCTTTCTTTCTTTCTTTCTTTCTTTCTTTCTTCCTGGTATCAATGAGAATGTGGGTCAAGTGTAAGCCACTGTGACCCATTCGCCTAGTTTTCTTCTGTGCACGTGAGTGGTGATTCCTGTCAGTATTCAGGCCAGTCTGTGTACACTTGTCAATGTGTGTGTCAAGGTGTATAGGACAGCTGGTTGGTGGCTTTATTGTCATGGCGAGAGCAGACAGACAACGCATGACTGTGGGCCCTTCTCAAAACCTAGGACAGTGTCCTTCCAAGTGTATCAGCCTAATTAGTCACACCCAGTGATTGGATACTCTTTATTAGTCACACCCAGTGATTGGATATTCTGTAGAGTTCACCAAAGAATATCCAATCACTGGGCGTGACTAATTAGGCTGATACACTTGGAAGGACACTGTCCTTAGGTTTTGAGAAAGACCCATTGGCTTTCTTTACTAGCATACCAATGCCCCTGTGTGTGTGTGAGTAGTCTGGTGTTAAAGCCACACATTCGAGGTCAGAGGGTTGTGCCACCCACCGGATATGAAGTTTCCACTTTCCAGCCCTTTCACTGCCATTCTATCTGAGAATTCCATCTCCTCACTGCGGAGGCCTCACAGCGAGACCCTCGGACCACCGACGAGAGAAGAGAACATGGAACATGGAACACGGAACTCTCTCCACTGATTGCCATGAGGACTAGTAATCAAGCTGCTGTGCTGTTTAACAACAACGAGTGTCTGTCTTCCTAAACATGCATTCCTTTTTTCTCTTTCTTCCTTCCTTTCACTCCTTTCAGGCAGGCTAGATATGTCTGAAGCCTAGGGCCCCCCACCTGCCAGGGCCCCCCCGATTGCCCAAAAGTAAAAAATTGCAGAATTGGGACAAGTAGCAATATTGAAAAATTGATCCACCAAGTTGAGAACAGTTGGCAGACATGTTATCCTGAGTATATAGCTTGTAATTAGGACACTGTCTGCCTACCGTTTTCACAAAATTTGGCTTTTGGGGGGGGGCACAGCATCCTGTAGCCTAGCGGCCCCGGGCCATCTTAATACGGCCCTGACTCCTCTCCTCACCCTTCCCTAAATCCTTTCATCCTCTCCTCCCTCTTTTCTGTCTGCTGGATACCTTTCTTTTCTCTGCACCACAGTCCTCCCTTATCCCCTGGAGAGCCACACAAGCCTGTCTTTTTCTCCTCTTTTTTTCTCTCTCTCCTCCACTTTTCCTCACTTTTTTTCTCTCTCCTCAAATGTCCTTTTACTCATCAGTCACTCAACTTTATCTTTTTTTCCTCCACTTTCTCCCCTCTCTCTATTTTCCCCTCTACTTTCCCCTCGCTTCAGATTCTCCCCTCTCTCTTTCTTATCATTTTGTCTGCTTTCCCTTTTCAGTCCTTCCATTCACTGCAGTGCCGCCATACATCCCCTAACATACACCTCACTTCATCTCTCTGGAGAACATCATATTTATCTTATTCGCAGTAAGTATCTCTGCCTACTTTCTTGTCCGTGACTTCCCTCTCTCGTCTCGCTGCTTTTCTTTCCTCTATTCATCCTCCACTTCATGTCACTTCGTCACCATGGCCGTAGCCAGGAGTTTAGAATAAGGGAGGTCCACAGTGCGCTCGCAGAATTTTTTTTAAAAGGTGCACTGTGTAGGATGGTGCCCAGAGTATCTATTGCAACTACTCTGCTGATCATTGAAACTGTGCTGTCTTCTGCCAATTCTGGTCTTTTCATGAATATTTGCTAAATAATAAACTTATATTTACTATTATGACCAAGTATGACCATGATGATGAATACTTAGAATGTGATAGTGGTGGTAAGTATTCATGAAAAAGGTAACTTTTGTGAATGGGCAACATCAATTCTGGAAATAAACTACTAAAAACATGCAAAAAAAGATGTATGAAAAAACTGAGATTAAAAAATATATATATTTTCTCTAAAAATTAGGGAGGTTCGGACCTCCCTTACCTCATATGTGGCTACGGCCATGTTCGTCACCACTCACCATCCCGCCTCCTCCATACGCCACGCAATCTGTCACCTAAAACTCTTCTACAAAATAAAACTTTTTCTTTCTCTGTAACCTCCAGAAGAGTCCATTATTATCAAGGCCTAAAGGTCCACTGTGATTCCCCCTACACATACAGCACACGGTAGCTTCATCTTATTTCAATGGCTGGATGACAAGGCGTATGACTTGTGCATGAATGGGATTTTTCATGAATGAATGGTGGGAAGGTCCAATGACGCTGTTTTTCTTTTTTTATGAATGAATGGCAGCAGAAATGAAATGCCGAGGAGGATTTTTACGAGCCA
>NC_085876.1:47164837-47172337 GCF_034702125.1 Engraulis encrasicolus
ACAATGCCCCCCCCCCCAACACACACACACACACACACACACACACACACACACACACACACACACACACACACACACACACACACACACACACACACACACACACACATACAAACACCCACACAAACCCCAAACCTCACCTCCCTGCCTCTCAGAAGAGCCAATTATAGACAGCAGGTTCTTGCACTGGGAAAGTAAGTGACGTATCGCTAAATGCCAAAAATTGCTCCCGTCAATTATGGTACAAGGCCGTTTCCCACCCGGTGGAAGGAGGATGGATAAGTGGGTGAACGTACGTTAGTTGGTGGGTGGATGTTTTTTTTATTTATTTTTTTTTTTTGAGTTGAACGTACTTACTTCAATTTAATTGGTTTACTTTTCCAGCCACAGCAGTACCCAGAGTGCTGCTAGCTGGCCACTCAGCGCTCAGAGTCACTGAGTCAGCCTTGCTACCGCTGTGCTACATGCGTACAGGTGTGTATATAAATACACACAAGTACTTCCTGTAGCCGACCTCTGACTCAATGTCACGACCGACCGTCCATCGCTAGACTGTGTGACCTGGTGACATGGCTGTTTATTTGATATAAATAGTGTCGCATCGATAAGAGCTACGGTACTTGTCAAGCTGAGCTGCCGAGCTAGTATAGCACACAACAGTAGCGTCCCTGGGGCTTAGGGTTAGCTTTTAGGGCAGGAGTGGGGAACCTGGGGCTTAGGGTTAGGTTTTAGGGCATGAGTGGGGAACCTATGTCTCGAGGGACGTTTAAAGCGCTTGAAGCCATCTAATCGGGTCCATGATGTAATTTAATGTTATGCAGTTTCACATGAAATATGACAAGTTTTGGAAAGAAATCTTAGAAATTACATGTGCAATGGGCTACAATTATACTGTATTTATTATATGGTTGTGACGTCATCTGTCGAATGCTCCATTCATTTCAACGGGGCTCCCCAACGTTCGGACGTCTGTTATTTTTCGATAACGGACGGGTTGGTCTATAACAGACCGCTGTCAATGGCAACAAGACTTTTCACTGCTAAAGCGTCTTTTCAACAAGACTCTAATCAGCTGCTGTGATAGACAGCACCCGTTGTCCTGGCTACCGCTGTCAATGGCAACAATACGTTCACTGCTAAAGCCACTGGCTTGTATACAAGTCAGTGGCTAAAGCGAATGTTTCATATCACTCCGCAGGGGGTCCGGTCTTTTGTCACTCTAATCAGCTGCTGTGATAGACAACACCTGTTGTCCTGGCTACCTAGCTGTTGCCTAGCGGTGTTCCACAACGGCACTGTGTTGTTTTGCGCAGCAACAATCTTAACATTAAATAGGTCTAAAGAAATGTCCCCGCCATGTGTGAATCATTTAAGTATATCCATATAATAAGCGGGTTAACTTTCGGCGAGTCGGTCGCTTTGTGGAATAGCAGCACTTCAGAGAGAACAAGACCCCTCCGCTCCGCGTCGGGGTCTAAAGATTCTCTCTGTCGTGCTGCTATTCCACGGTAGCGACCTTCTCGCCGAACGTTAACCCTTACATAGTTATTGTTATATTGTATAGTATTGTCAAAGGACCTAGTGGAGGTGGGGTCTGTTGTACAGGTGGCCACCTTCAATATAGGCCTATAGTGCAGGGGGGAATCCTGGTTTGTGTTCACAGCACGGCCCTTGGAGGACGTTAAAACAGTTTAAGTGGCCCCTTGAATGAAAACCCGATTTAGGGTTTTGTTTTTGGATATCTAAACATCTTATTGGTAGCTCATCTCGACAGAATACTGGCCAGTACTATATGTGGCACAATTCACTGCTTCAATAAAATACTCCTGTATATAAAGTATGCACGTGACCTGAGGAAGGCCGACAGATCGAAACGTTGTCATATTAAAAACTTGTTTATACAACTCGAGAGTGTGCGGCACTTCTATCCTCCTGAAAATGTTTTACTGGTTGCCAGCACCTCTTTTTCTGGTGTGCGTTTTGCAAATCCACTCATCATATAAAGTACAGTATGCACGTCATGCTGTGACATAAGGATAGCCACACCCGCCACAACTGCGGCCAGCTAACATGGGAGCACAGTGACAAAAATGAGAAGAGCGGCTGTAGCCGAAGGCTAGGGGCTTGGTTTTGAAATCAGAGGGTTGTAGGTTTGAATCCTTATCCCACCCTAATCAACAGGTAGAGTCTGAAGTGCACTTGAGCAAGGCACCTAACACAGCGTCCACTTTTAAATAAACTCTCCCTGTGAATTTCACAGACCAATTCTGTAATAAGGAACAAAAAACGGTTTGGCATTTGGAGAATGGAAGGTGGGGGGTTGCAAACATTTTCTAAGGTCCAAAAGTGTGTCCCAGCAAAAACAGTTTGGGGAACCACTGCTCTAACTAATAGCCCTCCAAGTGCCGTGCCCTCCTAGTGACGCAACACCTTCAGCATTGCTGCTAGTCAGGTCAAGAGCAATGCAGGTACTTTCTCAGCTCCCGAAAAATCGGGAACTCCTCCCACTTTGTCAGGAAGCAAACAGCCATTAGCAAACCAAGGAGAGGCAGGTTAACCATGCCGTTTGGGAGATGTTGATCGTTATGCTCTTGGTCAGACCAAGTCTCGAAGAGATTTGAAAGCCGATGATAATCAGGCTACTAACTAATGCCCTGTGCCTGAGTAACCACTGCATGGGATGAAAACTTCAGCTGCAGTTACATATGTCCCTGCTCCAGGGACTGTAACCAGCACCCTGTGCCTAACATATCAATCCTGTTTTGGATGAAAGTGTCAGCTACAAGTAATGCACAACATGATCTCACAGAATTCACTCCCATGGCCCCCAACACAGAATTTTGGCAAAATCCATAGCAAAGGGCTATGTTGGCTCAGGCCCAGGGAGATACAGAAGGTGGCCCAGAATTGCGCCCCCACCACTGTACATTGTATGTATTGGGTAGGGGGCCCTTTCAGAAGACTTTGTCCTGGGCCCAGAGGAAGCTGTCAGCGGCCCTGTCTGCATAAACAGGAAGTGAGGTCAGAAGTGCATTCCCATACTTTTCTCATCTCTCTCTGCTCTCTTAGCCCATCAAAGGTCAGCTGCCCTCTTTTCACTTACTGACACACACACACACACACACACACTCACATGCAGATGCACGTGCGCATGCACACACACACAAATACACACACAGACACGCACACGCACACATATACACACACACATGCACGTGCACGTGCACATGCACACACACACAAACACACACATGCACGTGCGTATGCACACACAGACACACACTCACATGCACGTGCGAATGCACAGACAAACACACACATACACACACACACACACACACACACACACACACACACACACACACACACACACACACACACACACACACACACACACACACACAGCCTGTCTTAAAGGTCAGCCGCCCTCCTGCCACCCGCTGACACACACACACACTTCTCTTTACACGCACCCTCGCACGCACACACACTCAGGCACATGCATGCACACACACACACGCGCGCACGCACACACACACACACACATGCACACAAACACTTCACTTCGCACTCGCGCACACACAAACACACACACTTTCTCACACACACACACACATTCTCACACACACACACACACACACACACACACACACACACACACACACACACACACACACACACACAGACATACCCTGCCTCTCTCTCTCTCTATCGCTCTCTCTCTCACACACACACACACACACACACACAGCACAACACACACACACACACCAAGCCTCTTACATGATGTGAAAGGTTCGGCCCCCTCTGCCACTTGCAGCATTCGCTGATTCATGATGCCCAGCCACCAAACTTGTTGCCATGGAGACAGCTGAGCAGTTCGATCACTCACTGGCCTCAGTTCCGTCTCCAGGGCGAAGGCACAGAGCAGGGGCAGGGCACGAGTGTGTGATTGTGTGTAGTGTGTGTGTATGTGTGTGTGTGTGTGTGTGTGCATGTGCATGCGTGCGTGCAAAGGGAAGTGTGTGTATTTGTGTGTCTGTGTGTTTGCACGAGTGTGTGTGTGTGTGTGTGTCTGTGTGTGTGTGTGTGTGTCTGCGCACGTGTGTTTACATGTCTGCATATGTGCGTGTGTGCATGTGTGTGTGTGTGTCTGTGTGTGCATGTGTGTGTATGTGTTTAGATGAGTGCATATGTGCGCGTGCATGTGTGTGTGTGTGCGTGTGTTTGTGCATGTGTGTGTGTGTGTGCGTGTGTGTCTTTGTGTCTGTGTGTGTGTGTGTGCGTGTGTGTGTTTGCATGTGTGCATGTGCAAGTGTGCATCTGTGTGTATGTGCACATATGTCTGTGTTTGGCATGCATCTGTGTACGTATGCACTTGTGCACGTGCACACCTACAATGTGTGTGTGTGCATTCGTGCGTGCGTGTGTGTGTGTGTGATGTGGCAAGAAAGTTAGACATCAGTGCGACATGAGTGAGGACCCAGCAGGAATCTCCCAAATACGGCGCTCTGCTGCTGGAAGAACTTTTATATTAAGTTTCAAATCCTTCCAGAATGACGCAGGTGGTGGGGGAGAGAAAAAAAGAGAGAGAATGTGGCAGTGAGTGCAAAGTACTGAGAGGGCTGAGGGAGAGACCTTGTGAGGAAGAGAGGAGAGGAGAGGAGAGCAGAGCAGAGCAGAGCAGAGGAGAGGAGAGGAGAGGAGAGGAGAGCAGAGGGGAGGAGAGCAGAGGAGAGGAGAGGAGAGAACAGTAGAGGAGAGGAGAGGAGAGCAGAGCAGAGGAGAGGAGAGGAGAGGGGAGGAGAGGAGAGAACAGTAGAGGAGAGGAGAGGAGAGGAGAGGAGAGGAGGAGAGGAGAGGAGAGGAAGAGAGGAGAGGAGAGGAAGAGAGGAGAGGAGGAGAGGAGAGTGTAGAAGAGGAGAGGAGAGGAGAGGAAGAGAGGAGAGGAGAGGAGAGGAAGAGAGGAGAGGAGAGAGGAGAGAGGATAGAGGAGAGGAGAGGAGAGGGGAGGAGAGGGGAAGAGAGGAGAGGTGAGGAGAGGAGAGGAGAGAGGAGATGAGAGGTGAGGAGAGGAGAGGAGAGGAGAGGAGAAGGGAGGAGAGGAGAGGATAAAGGAGGAGAGGAGATGAGAGGAGAGGAGAAGATGAGAGGAGAGGGGGAGGGAAAGGAGAAGAGACAAGAGGAGAGGAGAGGAGAGGAGAAGAGAGGAGAGGAGAGGAGAGGAGAGGAGAGGAGAGTAGGAGATGAGAGGAGATGAGATGAGATGAGATGAGAGGAGAGGAGAGGAGAGGAGAGCTGAGAGGAGGAGAGGAGAGGAGAGGAGAGGAGAGGAGTCAAGAGGAGAGGAAGGGAGGAGAAGAGAAGAGAGGAGAGGAGAGGGGAGGAAGAGAGGAGAGGAAAGGAGAGGAGAGGGAGAGATGAGAGGAGAGGAGAGGAGAGGAGAGGAGAGGAAGAGAGGAGAGGAGAGGAGAGGAGAGGAGAGGAGAGGAGAGGAGAGGAGAGGAGAGGAGAGCAGAAGAGATGAGAGGAGAGACCTTGTGAGGTAGATAGTGCAGAGCAGAAAGTAATGAGTAGAGTAGAGTAGAGTAGAGTAGAGTAGAGTACAGTAGAGTAGAGTACTACAGAGTAGAGTAGAGTAGAGTAGAGTATCATTTATTGATCAAGTCGCAAGTGTTGCGTCACTGGGAGGGCACTAGCCTGATTATCATCGACTTTCAAATCTACGCTGAAACTGTTGCGTCACTAGGAGGCTACAGCGTGGCTAGGAGAGCACAGCCTTGCTAGTGTCAAGTAGCATACATACATACATAAATACAGAAGAAGACACTACACACAATGAGACACCCCATCCCTACAGTAGCAAGGTGCCTCTGGGCATGGATTTGAGCAGTGGTGTAGTCTACCTTTTTGTGGTGGGTATACTACAGTGGTGTAGTCTACCTTTTTGTGGTGGGTATCAGTGGTGTAGTCTACCTTTTTGTGGTGGGTATACTACAGTGTTTCTCAACAGGGGTGCCGGGGCACCCTGGGGTGCCGCGGGCCCCCCTCAGGAGTGCCGTGGAAACGTGGCTGATAAATAAATTATGTAATATAATACATATTTGTCTAAATTGATAAGTTAATGCTAGTGAGTGGAATCTTTTATCTGACATTTACGCACAATAAAATAAATATAGGTCGCCCCAGTCAGCTGCAACTTCGAGCGTAGGTCGTGTGACGTCTCCCAATGTGTTACTTTTCTAAGCTTGTGTTGGCTTGTGTGGTATCAGATGCGATGCCATGTTACGGCTTATTGGTTTGGGGTGCCATGACATTTTTCATGAATTGAAAGGGTGCCTCGCCTAAAAAAAGGTTGAGAAACACTGTGTACTATACTGTGTAGTTAGGCAGCTATTTGGTTGTTATAGGTTCCCAAACTAGGGGCCGGGCGGGCCTCTCGACGGGTGCGGGGGGAGAGGAGTGTTTGTTTCGGAGGCAGAGGGAGGTATTCTTAACATCTGAAGTTATCGCCATGTTGCGAAACTCCCAGGCTTCCACAACAAGTCGTCACTGAATGAACGTGGCTGTGCTATTCTAAATGAAGAGCTCTTTTCCAAAATGAGATATATCCATTTTATAGAATGTTGGTACCTGTAAATTGACATTTTTGTACTGGGCTTTCCATTGAATTGCATTGCAAAATGCAATTTATAGAGGTTTAAAAAGTATGTTCTGAAAACATTTGAATGGCAAGAATTCACACACAGATTATAGGACTTCTTAACAGTCAATTCCAATATTAAAATGCAAAATGTCAAAAATGGTGGCTATAGCGTTTTGGAAAAGAGCTCTTCAAGTATTGAACAATCAATTTTAGATGGGTATACAGTACTAAAATCCCTGACCTTTTCTGGTGGATATACTGCATATATCTACGTTCTACGTAGACTACACCCCTGGGGTTGAGGCAGGATGCTGCTCTCTTATTAACCCCTTTGTGCAGAGCCTATGTTATAACCTTACTGTCACCAAAAGTGTAATGTCTTTATCTGTTACTTAAGGCTCTCTGCAATGTCATAGCATTATTGTTATGATGTAGTTGAGTATTTTCAGCAAATAGTGAATAGGACCGCCGGCGACCCCATCTGCACAAATAATTCTCTTTCCACACACACAAGTGCTACTGTCATAGGAAAGAGTTATTAGTGCTTATAGAAGTATCCCTAAAATAAAGTGTTACTGAAAACTGTTATGCTACATATTTTAGTTGAGGCTATAGTTCCCCACTCTCATAATTATTTAAAAACCTGAGCAACAGCCATAAGAGCCTTCCTGCCGTCGCCTCAGGGTAACATCTTACGTCATCTCAGGGCAGGGTTGCCAGATGAGGCTGATGATTTCCAGCCCAAAAAATGCTCAAAACCCACCTGGAAGCACTAAATCCCGCCCAATTCTATTGATTTCTATGGGCAAAATTGGGCGGGTTTTCCTGCAAAATGCCATTTTTACACGCAGACG
>NC_085876.1:47179837-47209837 GCF_034702125.1 Engraulis encrasicolus
TGATGCATATGTCATACCAAGGAATAAGCTGCCAGCCAAATTGGCTAGTGACACTGAAAGTATTACTAGCCACAGCCTACTTTTACCAGCATTTGGTCGGTTTGCAGGTGCCAGTGTCAAGCCCTGATTTTTAGAATTTTTTAGGTTTCTGCCAAAGGTAGACTGCAAAATTTACTAATGCACACAACATAATGCTTTTTAAAAGCTGAAAAACACAATTCGTCTTGTATGCCTGAATTATCAACGAGTTACCGTACATGAGTAGAGCAGAGGCAGGAATTGACACAAGTTAATTTGGGGAGTTCCCCCTCTTTTTTAACCTACTCCTCCCCTCTGTACTCCACTCCTCCCTCTCTGGTGCGCGGTTAGGGCGTCAGATTTGTAGCCCAAAGGTTGCCGGTTCGACTCCCGATCCGCCAGGTTGGTGGGGGGAGTAAAAAGCCAGTAATCTCCCCCATCCTCCTCCATGATTGAGGTACCCTGAGCATGGTACCGTCTCACCGCACTGCTCCCTTGGGGCGCCACTGGAGGCTGCCCCTTGCATGGGTGAGGCATAAATGCAATTTCATTGTGTGCACTGCAGTGAACACTTGTGTGCTGTGGAGTGCTGTGTCACCATGACAATGGGAGTTGGAGTGTCCCAGGTGGGATTTCGCTCTTTGCCCCACTCCACTCCCCCCTTTCATCACCTCATCCTCCCCTCTTAACCCTAACCCCCAAAACCCACTGATGATAACCTGAGCATGATGAACATACAATGACTTATTAGACACATGTGGATTCAACACACCAGTGTAGTCTACGTAGAACGTGGGTATAAGGAGTATACCCACTTCAAAATTTTAGGGATTTCAGTATACCCACTTAAAATTGATTGATCCATTATTTAGAATGGCACAAATATTTACAGTATACCCACTTCAAAAAATGGTGAAATATACAGTAGGCCTATGCCCACTACAAAAAAGTAGACTACACCACTGATTAAACACATACAGTACATCTCGACAAATATTGATCCATCCAAATGTTAATTAATCATGACCAAAAGCATCCAACACAAGCAGGTAATTGGAGTGCTTCTTTGCTCCACTCCCCCCTTTCTTCACCCCATCCTCCTCTCTGCAACTCTTTACTAACCTACTGACCTAACCTATTAACCTAACCTACTAACTCTTAACCCTAACCCCCAAAACCCACTGATGATAACCTGAGCATGATGAACATACAATGACTTATTAGACACAGGTCAGGTGGGTTCCACACATATTTCACGACAAATATTGATCCATCCAAATGTTAATTAATCATGACCAAAAGCGGTTGGCTGAAATCATCCAAACAAATTTCAAATTTGTTTTTTAAAAAAAGGGAAAAAAGGGGGTTTGGTACTGAGACCAACATGAATCTTGATGAAACGTCTCCTGTTGATTGGTATGGTGATTCATGGTGAATGATATTACCAAAAATCGTGCATTAGAGGAAGATATCCCAAACTCCGCCCACCCAATGCAAAGGAGTGTGCTCAACTTTATTATCCCATAGGGGGGCGTTGTCACCTCCTTCTTCTTCTGTTATTGTGGAGTTTGGTGGTGGCTTGCACAAGCTGTGCACTACTGCCATCTACAGCACCAATGGAACTCCATTTATTATCAACCTAAGGTCTTCAAAGGTCTCCTAACCGAAGGTCTCCTAAAGGGGCGTTCACCTGCTGTGAAATGGATCCTGGAAATGAATGTGCCTGGAGTAGCTTTCTCTACTTAAGAAAATCTTTGATATTATTCTTAAAGGGACACTGTGTGAGATTTTTAGTTTTTTATTTCCAGAATTCATGCTGCCTATTCACTAATATTACCTTTTTCATGAATACTTACTACCACCATCAAATTCTAAGTATTCATTATGACTCGGAAAATTGCACTTTTCATACATTAAAAGGGGGATCTTCTCCATGGTCCGCCATTTTGAATTTCCAAAAATAGCCATTTTTAGCTGCAAAAATTAGTGACAAGATCAAATTTGGCAATAGGCAGCCCAGTTTCAATGAGCAGCATAGTTGCCGTACCTTTTTTGACCATTTCCTGCACAGTGTCCCTTTAAGAAAATCTTTGATATTATTCTGAACTGTTCGGCAGCACTAGCCTGGTTTTACCAGACCACATGAATTACTTTGTTATTAATTTCCTGTCTGGATCCTCTGTGCCCTGAAGAACAAGTGTTGGAGAAATGAGGTCTCCTCTGGGGTGCATTTCTCGAAACCATAGTTGCTAACTTTTTTTTAGCTACTTTGTTGTTTGAAATGCAATTTCCCATTGTCCACCACCCAAGCTGCTAACAGGCTAACAACTGCACTTTCGAGAAATGCACCCCTGGTTTGAAATGAGCTCTGACCAATCACTGACAGTTGACGCACCGGTATGTAATTATGCTCCCAAGTGCGTTCGCTTATTGGCCGTTAACACCGGTTGTCAGTATTGCCAGATGTAGTATCATTTGTACCATAATTTTGTCCTCTGTAAAATCAAAAACACATTTTGTATGATCATTACTGAGATTTCCTTCAGTTGGCTTAAAGCAACACATTTTGTTCGTGTACAATAATTTCCTCCCAAAAGCCCCCAAAAATAATCATTTTGAGATTTTGATAGTTCAACATTTTACATCTGGCAACACTGCCGGTTGTCTGAACATCAGCTGAAAACCTTGAGAAGAGAAGAGAGTATTCAGGCCATTTGTGGATAAAGTCAAGTCAAGTCAAGTAGGTTTTATTGTCAATTTCTTTACATGCACTGGTCATACAATTTCTTGCTTTGCCATGCAGACATAGACTAAGCTAGGTAAGGACAGAGACAGTATAGACATAGACAGTACTTATACATGGACTTAAGACAGTATGGACATAGACAGTACTCATACAGACGTTTAAAGTGCAAGACTGGGCAACAGAAGACTTGTAGAGAACATACGAAGAGTTCAGATGCAAAACCCCCTAACTCTATTTCTGAAGACCTACACTTCTACATTTTTAGAAAACCAGGTTGTTGGTTTGGTTTACATTCATGTACTTGATAATACATATAAATAGTTGTATTACATGAATAAAATTTAAAAAATGCAATTTTGATAGCTTTGTATTAAATAAAAATGAATAAAGATTAATTTCTGAAAAGGCACTTAGGGGGTTTTGCATCTGAACTCTTCATACATTAAGAGGAGGTAAGCAGTGTTGCCAGATTGGGCGGGTGCCCGCCCAATTGGGCTACTTGGGATGAGCGTCGGCGGGCAAAAACGGGAAAAATTGGCCATTTGGCGGTTTTTTAAGCCGTTTTGGGCCCATAGAAGTCAATGTAATTTGTTGAATTTGGGCGGAATTTAGCGCATTTTGGCGGTTTTTGAGAACCTTTTGGGCGGGATTTGGTCAGACACATCTGGCAACACTGGAGGTAAGAAGTAAGTCAAAATGAATGCTCTGACCTGTCAGGCTATACAGCAGCAGCACATAAAAAGCATCAAACGGAACTTGATTTTCTGAGCTCATTTTTGAGTCATGTAATTTTGTAAGATAGAAGCATAAGAAGATAAGAATAAGATTAGAATAACATTTTCAATTTTCCATCTCATTTAGCAGTTGCTGAAGGCTTTAATTACATAAAACAAAGGATGCGGTCGGTGTGATGTGATACAAACAGATTTAACAGATAATTGAAACTTAATGTCTTTTGGGATACACTTAGGGAGAGGAATGAGTTGGACTGATTGAGTTCTAAAATAAGATTGAAGCCTTAGCACAGTGGTTCCCAAACTTTTTCAGCGTGGACCCCCTCTTGAATTTAAGAATATTTTCGCGACCCCGCCCCCCCCACCACCCACCTACCCACCCACCATAGTCCTAGCCTATGGATTTCTAGCAATAGTTTGTCTGTTAATATTGTTAGAAATCCACAGAACATAAAATACATCTATTAGCTGTTAACCTGTTATGTGCGTTTCCCGTTTTTATGCAATGTCCCTTTTTGTCCCCTCTTCAGTACCTCCACCCCCCCCCCCCCCCCCCCTCTTGACCCCCAGTTTGGGAACCTCAGTCTTAGCAATCAGTACTCATTCTGTTCCTCTTCTCTTGAAGACGACCCCCATTAAGCACATTCTCTAGTAATTTCCTATGTTGTTGACATGAGAATACACACACACACGCACACACACATACACACACACACACACACACACACACACAGACAAACACACACACACACACACATACACACACACACACACACACACTCTCGCACGCACGCACGGTCACATGCACGCACGCACACATGCACACACACACACACACACGCACACGCACACATACACACACAGCATCGTCGTCATCTTCCCCAGCATCACTGTTCATTCTCCTCCTCTGTTAGCCACGTTGCTAGTTTTAGCCTCTAATTACAGCCTGTTAGCGTAGCAGGCTGCCTGCATGGTGCTGCTGATGCTTCCTGCCGTAGTCATGCTTCATGCCAGGGCTGGGTGAGAAATAGGGCCCGGGCACTTATGGCTTAACCCTCCTGTTATCCTCAGATTTAGGTTACATCCGTGATCCTTGGGGTCATTTTGACCCCAGCCACATAAATGTCTACAATATCAGTAGAAGCAAAAACTTTTGCACCGGTTCATGCCTCAGATATTTACTGTTGCTCTGTTGGGGACATAAAAAAGCCTTTTAGATAAGTCCTAGCACCCCCACCCACAGTCCACACACCCAAAAAAGGGGAGAAATAGGGCCCGGGCACTTATGGCTTGAAGGGGCCCCTCATAATTAGCGGCGCAGAACTGACTCACCGGTGGGCCCCGCACCCCCATGGGCACCTATTTTCAAAAATGTAAAAAAATAAATAATGATAATTTTAATTTTATTTTATTTACAGTGTTAATCTACATCTCTGAAAATATGGGCCCACGAGGGTGCGGGGCCCACCGGGGAGCACCCGTTATGCCAGATGGCCAGTCTAGCCATGCTTCATGCTAGGCTTATGCGTCACAACACAAGTAAAGAATGCCATGCTTCCCACACATAGCCTACATGCCCTTTTAACATGTACACGCATCATACACATCACGAAGATGGTAACATGTTAACTTGCCATACCTCCCACACATAGCATAGCCCACATGCAATTTTAACATGTTAAAATATCACACACACACACACACACACACACACACACACACACACACACACACACACACACACACACACACACACACACACACACACACACACACACACGCACGTCACAAAGACATGCTTATTTTGCCATGCATGCCTCCCCCACAGACATGCATCATGTCGCCATGTTTATTAGTAGGACTATATACGTAAGCTCCCATATACACACCAAGCATCTTAAATAGTAGCGTACATTAACACCATCAACCCCCTCACACCCACACACAAATGGTGGGGTAAATATCTTACTCATGTGTGTGAATATGAAGAGCTCAGATGCAAAACCCCCTAAGTGACTTTTCAGAAAATAATCTTAATTCATTTTTATTTAATACAAAGCTATCAAAATTGCATTTTTTTTAAATGTAATATAATTATTTATATGTATTATCAAGTACATGAATGTAAACCAAACCAACAACGGAGTTCTCTAAAAATATGGAAGCGCAGGTCTTCAGAAATGGAGTTAGGGGGTTTTGCATCTGAACTCTTCATATATTGCTCGTCATCAACAAACTTAGCCTGAGAAACCAGCCTAAATGTGAGACTGGATGTGTAATTTAGTCTGGCCCCGATGAACGATACATCCGAAGATTGTTGATGAGAACAACCCGTTGTTTTTCCTATAGTGCCTATAGGCAGGCGCTCTGACCAATCAGTGATCTTTCTCGTTGATGTACTTTCCCGAGCTTCGTCGTCACTCCCTGAAAACCCTGTCCGCTTTGATTCAAAACAAATTCAAAACAAAATCTCTGCATTGTGATTGGTTTGCCAGATTCAGGGCATTGTGTTCAAAATGTTTGCCCATCCGAGGCCAGACCCACTCGCAGCCGAAAAATGTCGGCGTCCAGTGGGTGGCGCTGGTTTACTAGGCTACAACAAACTCATAAGCAGGGATGTATAATATTAATGTTACATTCTGTGATGCAATTATTGTTTTTGCTCGCTGGCTACCAAGGCTAGTGGTTTATAATTATTATTATTAATAACAACAACAACAACAACAACAACAACAATAATAATAATGACAATAATAGTAATGTCTTGTTGTTGTTGTTGCTGTTGTTGTTGTTGTTATGGTGAATATTGTATTATTATTAGCAGCAATAGTAGTATGACGCTGCTATTGCAGATGAACAGTAAACAGGTGGGCAGGTCATCATCTTAAGTGGAGATTTCCGACAGTCGACTTTTTTCAGGATGTTTTGCTCTTGTTTTGCTTTATAATGGCCGTGCCAGAGCTAGACATAGCAACGGACACACACACACACACACACATACACACACACACACACACACACACACACACACACACACACACACACACACACACACACACACACACCACACACACACACACACACACACACACACACATACACACACACACACATACACACACACACACACACACACAGGAACTTTAACAGGCACACACACACACACACACACACACACACACACACACACACACACACACACACACACACACACACACACACACATACACACAGGAGCTTTAACAGACACACACACACACACACACACACACACACACACACACACACACACACACACACACACACACACACACACAGGAACTTAAACAGACACACACACACACACACACACACACACACACACACACACACACACACACACACACACACACACACACACACACACACACACACACACACACACACACACACACAGGAACTTTAACAGACACTCACACACACACACACAGGAACTTTAACAGCCACTCACACACACACGCACACGCACACGCGCACACACACACACACACATACACACACACACACACACACACACACACACACACACACACACACACACACACACCTGTTGTTTGGCTGGCAGGTAATGGCAGAGTGCTCGGAGGGAGAAGAGGAAGAGGAACAAATTGGACCAGTGGGTGGCGCTAATGCACAGGACCATTAGGGGGCCGCACAGCACACACAGCTAACCACTGAGTGTGTGTGTGTCTGTGTATGTGTGCAAGTGTGTGTGTGTGTGTGTGTGTGTGTGTGTGTGTGTGTGTGTGTGTGTGTGTGTGTGTGCGCGCGTGCTTGTGCTTGTGCTTTTGCTTTTGTTTTTGTGCATGCTTGAATGTGCATGCTTGAATGTGCATGCGTAGCAAAGAAAAATATATAGGGAAGACGGAATTCCATTCACTTGCAGACTCTCACCGGTTCTCCTGTTTTCCGCTGTTTTCATATTTCACATGCTTCCGAATAGAGACAACATATGACAACCGAAATGCAGCCCATGAATGAATGAATGACAGCAATATATATATTTTAAACAGCTTTATTTCAAATACACAACAAAACAGTTTACTACAACATAAACATTCTGCTTTTGGGTCACACAGGGGGGGTCAAAGGGGTCATTGTTGTCTCGGGCCTACGGAGACAGAGGGCCCAAAACGGGTTTTCATTATATTGTATGTATTGGATGAGGGGGGGCCCTTTCAGATGAATTTGTCCTGGGCCTAGCAAAAGCTGTAAGCGGCTCTGGTCACACACACCTCTAAGGCAATAGCATTTTCAAAGCAATTTTCACCTTTTATTTTGTTGGACACCACAGGCAATACATTCTAAACTATGCAGCAGACCATGTTGGGAATGCGTCCTTTATGAATCGATGACGTCACAAGAACTTGTTGATCCGTTTCAATGAGCAGTTTCCTGGTCAGCAGTGTTGCCAGATGTGTCTGACCAAATCCCGCCCAAAAGGTTCTCAAAAACCGCCAAAATGCGCTAAATTCCGCCCAAATTCAAGAAATTACATTGACTTCTATGGGCCCAAAACGGCTTAAAAAACCGCCAAATGGCCAATTTTTCCCGTTTTTGCCCGCCGACGCTCATCCCAAGTAGCCCAATTGGGCGGGCACCCGCCCAATCTGGCAACACTGCTGGTCAGCGACTTACTTTGTAGCAGAACTGTCCTGCAAAAAGACTGTAGGGTGGTCTTCTTTAGCGTCATCAAACAAACTACAGCAAAATCAGCAAGATTCACTTATGAATTATAATGTATGTGTGCATATAATGCATTTCAAAATATTTTGAGACAAATTATTTTTGGATCAGTCTGATGATTTCACAGCAGGTGGACTGAGCTAAGAACAGCTGGTCCAAATACAGTGATGGTGAACTGAAAGCAACTTAGAAACTATTTTAGACAAACATTGGCATTGAGGAAGTGCGGAGAGACTGTTACATAGACCAGTGTTTCCCAACCAGGGGTACGTGTACCACTAAGGGTACGCGAGCACACTGCAGGGGGTACTTATTATCATAACAAATGTATTGAACAGTCACATCAGGACAGAGAAAGCAATATAGAACATGAATAAGGGGGTACTCATGGCACAACAAAGAGGTTTAGGGGGTACGCGAGACAAAAAAGGTTGGGAAACACTGACATAGACTATGGCCATTGCCATACATGTACTTGTTCCATGGGTGCCACCATTTTAGGGCTCACAGGTGCTGGCAGATTAGAGAGACAGTGTATGTGAATAACGCAACTGAAGTATTAATTCACTGTATAACGCTGTAAAGAGAGACAGTGCGTGTGAATAACGCAACTGAAGTATTAATTCACGGTATAACACTGTAAGGATGTGTTTCACCTGAGCACACTTTAGTAAAAAATGTATGGCAAAAGATGAAGAAGTGACTCCTCTTCACTCCCAAAATGACTACATCTCAAAGTCCCTGTTTCCTCTCACAAACGAAGGGATATGTGTGCGCACAGTTGGTGTTGATCCATCCACCTGCCAAGCGATACAGAGGACAAATAAAGTCAGTCTTACTGGTTATTGTGGTCACTTTGCACATCACAGCACACAACACACACACAACAACATGTAATGTGCCACACATGTAATGAGGGAGCTGCTCTCAGTGTTGCCAGATGTGTCTGATCAAATCCTGCCCAAAAGGATCTCAAAAAACGCCAAAATGCGCTAAATTCCACCCAATTTCAACAAATTACATTGATTTCAATGAGCCCAAAACTGCAGAAAAAAACGCCAAATGGCCAATTTTTCCTGTAGACGGCCATCCCAAGTAGCCCAATTGGGCGGGTAACCACCCAATCTGGCAACACTGGCTGCTATAGACGGTGCTCAGGATGGTTTTACGAGGAAGTGCCCTTAACTCCAACTTTCCAAACCTTAAAGGTGCACTGTGTAACATGGTGGCCAGAGCAGGTATTGCAACTATGTTGTTCAGTGAAACTGTGCTGTCTACAGCCAAATTTGTTCTTTTCATGAATATTACTTATTAATGAACTAATATTAGTATGACCAAAGTAAAGTAAGTATCTCAGTTAAGAATGCCTATTTCTGGAAATCCAAAATGGTAGACCATGGAGTCATAATGAATATCCCAGTCATAATGAATACTTGTAATGGTGGTGGTAAGTATTCATGGGAAAGGTAGCATTTGTGAATGGGCAGCATGAATTCTGGAAATAAACTACTAAGAAAATTACACAGTGCATCTTTAACCTGTTACTCTCATCCATGGGATATGGTGTGGTTAAGATTATTTTTTTACTCTGAAAACAGATTGGATTGCTGATAGACCCATCTGCATCCAAAGGTCTAGCCACTATTGACTGCTCCATTGAAATGTGAATATCACAGAGATATGGAGATAGGCATGTTGTCGTATTCATCCACAACAATACAACAAATAAACCAGTGAATTAATACGTGATTAAACACATGAAAGATAAACACACAGAATATAACAGAAATGACCACACTTACCATCATGTCTTTGGTAAATGCAAGGGTAGCTAGATCCGCTGTGTTGTGAATGCCAGTAGACGTAAGAGAACCTTGACCCCTCAGTCCATCTCCAGGAGCCCTAAAGTACAAGAGGAACATCATGTAAACAAACAAACAAACAAATGTAAAAACAAAATGGCTGTGAAACAAATGGTCTATTTTCGATGATGGCTTCACCACTGAGATAACTATTACGGGAAAAAGATCACAAAATGTCAACATGGTATTATGCTTGGATTGATTCTAATAGTTGATTAGAAAACAAACTGCAGATGAATGTTAAATGTTTGTCGATCAGTTTAAAATAATTTGAATATAGATTTCAATTTAGAATAATTTTATATGAGTGGTTGAACATAATTTCATAGTTTCTGCCAAATCATAGGTTATAGGCTCTTTTCCACTCCCAGGCCTGCAGCTCGACAGAGCGCGACTCGGCCGCCACTTTTTGCTTTTTGATTGAGCACGACACAGCTCATTCATAAAGCAAAAGAGGCTTTGTGTTCAATGTTGACTAAAATTATTGTATTCGAAGTGGACGGTGGCTTTATCGCTATACTACTGCACTGGGGTGTATTTCTGCAAAGCTTAGTTACTAATTATGTTAGCTACTTTGTTGGTTGCAATGCAATTTCCCATTGGCAACTACCGAAGTTGCTAACTGCTAACAACTATGCTTTCCAGAAATGCACCCCTGGGCTCTGTCTCTCTAAGGTGTAGGAGAAATGCACCCCAGCACTGTGTATTGTAAAGAGGTAACAAGATTACCCCGAAGTAGAAGCCTCCAATCCAGTATTGTGGATAGCCTGAGGCCAGAGTCAACCGGCGTATGTAGCTGTACTCCTCAGGAGACGCAACACTGGCCAGGTGACCATTTAGTGATGCACAGTCACTCTGGAGAGAGAGAGAGAGAGAGCGGGGGGAAGAGAGGGAGAGAGAGAGGGGGAGAGAGAGAGAGAGAGAGAGAGAGAGAGAGAGAGAGAGAGAGAGAGAGAGAGAGAATGTGAGAGAGAGACAACTGAAGAAGCCTTACAGATCACAGATTTTGAATGGGTTACCACGGCTACCATTCCATTTAGAATTTTCAGTTGGCCTGCAGTATAAACGCACCAGGAACTCTAGCCCTGGGCTTAAGTTCCCGGCCTTCAGTTCCTGGGCCTAAGTTCCTGGGCAAATAGCCCGCAGTATAAACGGGGCTAATGCCATGTGTCATGATGACCTACTATACTGTACCTCTGCGCTGGTCCAGGTCCGCCTTGTGGAGAACACCTTGTAGCATTTGGAGCCAAGTGAGGTCCAGCCAGTGGGGCAGGACATGGGGTCTAAATAATACAAAAAAATATATTTCGTCTTGCTAAAAGCACCAGCATGTTTTTTTTTATTTTTCTACACAACCCTGTTTGTTTTAGTGTCCCTCTAAAAAATATCTGAATTTACTGCAGCAAATGCCATGTTGTGATGGAGTGACCATCATTAGGGTTGCGTGTGTGTGTGTGTGTGTGTGTGTGTGTGTGTGTGTGTGTGTGTGTGTGTGTGTGTGTGTGTGTGTGTGTGTGTGTGTGTGTGTGTGTGTGTTCTTACTATCATGCCAATGAGCCATGCTCTTTGGTGTAGCAGTCAGAGTCCAAAATTGGTACTTCTGAAGGCCTTAGCTGCAAATGGTGTCAGAAGTGGGATGGCTACTGAAACACAGACTCACCCCGACATACTACTCCAGCATCTTCATGATGACCACAGTCATGGACACCATATCCACGGTGACGGCAGCCAGCCAATGAGGTCTCTCGTCCAGAGCAGGTGACATCGTCCAACCAGATCTGTCCCACCCCCTGGCCGAATCCGGCACTTGTGGGGGCCGAGATAGCAGATCCGCAGCCCACCATTCTGCACACCACGTTGGCATCGTTCATGTCCCAGCCATCATCGCACACAGTGCCCCAGGAGCCGCCGTAGAAAAGTTCAACTCGTCCCTCGCAGCGGGACTGACCCCCGATAAGTCTCGCACTTAATGCAGCCTCTTCAGATGAAGAAAGGAGACACACATGACATACGAAATTATAATTCAATTAGTTTGCCTTTTTGCGCACAAGACATGTGAAATTATTTTTGAATGTGTGTATGTCTACCTGTTTTACTTTAACACTTTAGGTTTTCTTTTGCCTTAAGACATGTAAAAGTTTTTATCTTTTACCTGACATGTTTCGACGGTGTTACTTCCGTCTTCATCAGAGGGTCACTGTGATGTTGATGAGTGACGTGCTTTAAAATCAGCTGATGTTGTGGTGTGACCTCCCTGCCAATAATGACAGGTTGGTCACACCTCCTGCTGTTAGAGTTGTCCTCTTAGGATGGTGGTGCAGGTGTGTGAGAGCATGTATGCCCCCTCATCCCTGTTCATGGTACTTGGGCTACGCTTAAAGCACATCACTCATCAACATCACAGTGACCCTCTGATGAAGACGAAAGTAATACCGTCGAAACATGTCAGGTAAAAGATAAAAACTTTTACATGCCTTAAGGCAAAAGAAAACCTAAAGTGTTTAAGCTTTGAATGTGATCTATTCGGAGAACATTCCTATTGCAGAACGGTGTTCCACTCATGTAACTGTAGAGTCAGAGAGAGTAGAGAGAGAGAGGTTCCATTGGCCCATTGTTTCCTGGTTCTATTATTGCAAGGGGGGGCAAATCCCCCCTTAGGCAGACCTAAGCAGACCCAAAGAACTCTCATTGGGCAGACCTAAGGACTGTTCTATCCAATGCAAGGAGTATTATGACGCGCCCCTTTAGGCAGACCGGAACCTGGTCATTTTAGGTGCCCATAGAAACCTATTACACTGGCATATCTCTATATACTTAAAGAATCTCTGGTACAGTATTATTCCTGAACTGGATTCTCAATATTCTGTACTGTGCTCAATCTAATGTAGATGTAATAATGCCATGTTTACATGACGTTTTTAATTCCGAATTAATAATTCAGTATTAGATAGTTCTGTCGATTTCGCATTGAACTTTCATTTAATTCTGAACTGTGCAGTGTTTACATGACGTTTTCAAAGCGGAAATAAGCATTATTCAGAATTAAATTGAGTTAATTCTGAATTAAATGTCTCATGTATGGTAAATGAGGCCAATGTGGCATACTATGAGCTCACCCCGACATTCTACTCCAGCATCTTCCGAATGACCACAGTTGTGGCGACCGTATCCAGAGTTGGGACAGCTAGCCAATGAGGTCTCTCGTCCAGTGCAGGTGACTTCATCCAACCAGATCGGTCCTGAGCCTGGCCCAAAGAAGGCATGGATGGGGGCCGAGACCGCGGGTCCGCAGCCCACCATTCTACACACCACTTGAGCATCGCTAAGGTCCCAGCTGTCATCACACACGGTGCCCCAGGACCCTTGGTACAACACCTCGACTCGACCTTCGCAGCGGGAACGACCTCCAACAAGCCTTACGGCACTCAGTGTCTCGGAGTTCACTTCACAGAAAGAGATAAAAGACATATACATAGCACAAAAATACACAATACATACCGTATGCATATGTTGGCTATGATTGCATTGCATGCAACAAAAAATGAAGAAATGTACCACATTACTACATTAGAAATGAGCTACATTGGCAATGCTAGCAGCATTGAGGGGTTAAGCAGCGGGTCCAACGTTGCCAACAGCATGCCGTTTCATGTCAGTACAGCATAGTATGGCTGGCTTTGTGCTTGCCAGCTCCGCTATAAAAATTCTCTTGGCTCACTTGGTGTTAGGCATGTTCTGCATATTATCCACGTCATGTTTTGTGCCATTCAAGCACACAAATAGCCTGGCAAGCCAGACTAAATGTGAAATTAAATGTGAATATTTATTCTGGCCCTGATCAATGAGACATCGGAAGTTTGTTGATGGGAACAACCCGTTGTTGTCAAACCGTGTCTGTGCCTATTAGGTCAACCCTCTGGTCCGATTTGCATTCAAAGATTCAAAACAAATCTCCTGCGCTGTGATTGGTCCCCCAGTTTTAGGGCCTGGGGCATTGTCAGAGGCTAATAATTTGCCGTTAGCAGGTGGGGCCAGTTTACTAAACTAGCACACAAACACAAACTGGGACGCCTAGTGGCCAAATTTCAGTAGCTGGAAATTGGTGAATGGGAAAGCAACCAATTTTGGTGGTGATATATTTCCTTGATTGATTAATTAATTGATTGATTGATGTATTTTTGGTAAGCTTACGTTTTGGTACATTTACACAAATTCCAAAAAGGCTGCATTACACTTTAAGACATGAGTGAGTGAAGAATTTTCAACAAAGTCAATGACAGTATGAAAATCTGACTATTAATGTTTTTTTTTCTGTGCATGCAGTGAAACTAGTTTAACTATTAGCTAAATATCTAATGTAGTGGCACTAACCGGCAGCAAGAGCATTATGGACTTCAGTATCTGCAGTGTCTGAGGAAAAATACAAAATATTCTACATTTGCATATTTATCACCACCAAGTATGACAACAAAGGGAATTCTGTTGTATTTCAAGGTAATATGAGATAAGATCAACTTTTATTGTCTGTTTGCACAGAAATTTGTCACTGAAAATGACACCTCCACAATCCACATGTAAACGCACATTAAAGACACACAAAACACAACATGTTCTATAGAGTCTAGTCATCTAGGTCCATAAGCTGTTAGGGCAGCACAGTCCAATAAAAATTAAAAAGTTACTCATTAAGTTACTAAGTTAAAGTGATACTGTCCCATTTTTTGGAAATGTACTTATTTTACAACCCCCCTTGAGTTGAATAATAGGGTTTTACCGTTCTCCTATACTTTCAACCGTCCTCTGGGTATGGCAGTGCAAAGTTAGCCGACAGCTGGTCTTATAGGACTCAATGTTATCTGCTAGCTTGGAGGTAAAATTTGCACTGCCACACCCAGAGAATGGTCGAAAGTACAAGAAAACAGTATAACCCTATTATTTAACTCAAGGGGAGGTATAAAATAAGCTTATTTCCAAAAATGAGACAGTATCACTTTAAGGTATATCAAGGTACATGTATATAGTTTTACCTTTTGGCAACACGGGCCCCACCACACTGTTCACCTCAACTGCGTTGTCTATTGGAGAGGAAAAAAGAAGAAGAAATATGACCACAGACAGGTTCTTGAAATATTGACAATAGTTGGACAACAGTGGCAAGCAATTGCAGAAATATGATTCATTTTTCTAAATTTTCTAAATGTTCTCAATTTTTAAAGTCTGTGGTCAGTGTATTACTTGAGGCAGGCTGCTCTTTTGGTAGGGTCTCTGGAACCTCTTCTGCAGAAAAAAAAAATCATGAATAAGCAAAATATTTTTTCTGAAAAGATAATACCAGTGGCAGCTGCTCATAAACTTCAGTACATCCCAACTCGTCAATTTATGAGCACCTTTGACTGAATGCAATTTTTGCCTTTTTAAATCTAAGGTATGCCCCAGAAGTCAAAACGTGAAGTGCACCTCAAAGGCAGCATAACTTCGGGACCCACTAGTTTGACGCCCTCTCGTGACTTCACATGGTAATCAAACATTTCAAACAAGCGATTTAAGGTTAGGGTTAGGTTTAGGGTTAAGGTTAGGGTTAGGGTTAAGGTTAGGGTTAGGTTTAGGGTTAGGTTTAGGGTTAAGGTTAGGGTTAGGATTAGGTTTAGGGTCGTATGACGTAAGCGGTAAGTCACGAAAGGGCGTCGAACTAGTGGGTCCCCATAACTTCACTGACTGTTAGGGTTAAGGAAATGTCTTGGTTTAGGCCACATAGTCAACATGTTACATGGAAGTGCTTACGAAAATCGACCATGGTTTTACTGTCGTAACCATAGTTCTACCATGGTATGTCATGGTTACTTTAAGTACTCTGAACCAACCATTGTATTACTATGGCTTATCCATGAAATGTTTTTTGGGTTATACCATCGGTTTACTATGAAAACTAGCCATGGATCATGGTTATTCATGGTTTTCATGTTTTGATGTGAAACCATACCAAAAAAACCCATGAAAACCATGAATAACCATGAGAAATTGTTTGTTTCGTGGTTACCCAAAAAACTTGAAAAGCATTAATAACTACTTGTGGGCAGCCGTGGTATAATGGTTAGGAAGTTGGACTGAAGACTGAAGACTGAAGAGTGAAGAGTTGCAGGTGCAAATGAAGAGCTCTTTTCCAAAATAAGATATATCCATTTTATAGAATGTTGGGAAATTGACATTTTTGTATTGGGCTTTCAATTGAATTGCATTGCAAAATGCATTTTATAGAGGTTTAAAAAGTATGTTCTGAAAACATTTCAATGGCAAGAATTCACACATAGATTATAGGACTTCTTAACAGTCAATTCCAATATTAAAATGCCAAAAGTAAAAAATGGTGGATATAGCGTTTTGGAAAAGAGCTCTTCAAATGCAAATCCCACCCTTACCTCTCCCTACACCTCCATCCATGGCTGAAGTGCCCTTGGGCAAGGCACATAACCCCACATTGCTCCAAGGACTGTCACCAATATGAGCGTTGGATAAAAAAAGCATCAGCTAAGTGCAATTTAATAAATATCTATTAACCTTGGTAAAACCATGGTTAGTTTCCAGAATAAAACCATGGTTAATTTCAATAAGGGTATTGTTAAAGCATAGTCAAACCATGATTTAACCATGCTCAAAAAAACATGAAAACCATGATTTACCATGGTCAATTTTTGTAAGTGAGGTATGCCCTCAACATCATAAATTGCAGTCTGGTCAAAGGTAGTCAGAAACACCATATATTTTATGAATGCTGTCCAAAACACCAAATAAAAATAATAATAGTAATAATAACAATAAGATAAAAAGCTTTCCACAGTTAATCACCTGCAAGAGCAGTGTCATCATCAGCAACCTCCTCTCTCTGCTCCACTGATTAAAAACAACATCGTACAGTATGTGAACTGGGGGAGTATATTATATTCTACACATTCCATGGAACAAAGAATGGTTATCTTCACAACATGCACATACAGTACAATGCACAAACAACGTATATGATTTATTGGCACTAACCGGCAGCAGCAGGATCATTTTGGACTTCAGAAACAGCAGAGTCGGCTGGGGAAAAAAACACAAGTAGTGTATTTTGAACACCACTATGTATAGGCTTACTATAACTATAAGGGGATTCAATTCTGTTAACAGTTTTATACCTTCAAGCAAAATGGGCTCCACTACATTGCTGACCTCAACTGTATCATCTGAAACAGGCTGCTCTTCAGGAAGGGTCTCTGGAACCTCTGCTGCAGAAAAAACAATGAAATGAATGAATGAGAAAATGAATTCCATTATAGCATGAAATGCAATGAGAGCATGCAAATGTGTGTATTTTCGGACAAGAACATTAAAAAAAACGTTAAAATAATAATAATAATAATAACGACTGTAAAATAAACTGGCTCTTGAAGAGTGTTTCTGCTCATATTCACGAGTGTCTGGCAAGAGCCAGCTTAGATTTATTGGTTAATTGGGGAAAAGAGTTGAAAGGTAAAAAGTGTGGCATTAAAAACTGCTGTAACACTTTACTTGAAGTGTTCCTGCATAACACATTCATAGCAGCTGTTATAAAGTCTGTATGAAGCAATTGTTTAACTTTTATTTTGACACGTTGCTGTCCTTTTGCCTTTATGAATGTCTAATGAAACAGTCATGAACCCTTCATGCAAAGTGTATAACAGCTGCTATGAATGTGTCATGCAGCCACATCACGTCAAGTAAGGTGTAACCAAAACGGCTGTGTTTACGTACCAGGTGCAGAGTGACCAGCAGCATAAAGCATGCAAAGAACCGAAACCAGCACGAACACCTTCATGTTATCTGGCAGGTGTTCCTTCTCTTGTGCACAATCTAAGGATTAAACAAATAATCAAAGTTAGAACATCATTAATTGGACAAGTACTACAATGTGCTACAACAGTGTTTCTCAACCTTTTTTTTTAGGCGAGACACCCTTTCAATTCTTGAAAATGTTCAAGGCACCCCAAACCAACAAGCTGTAACGGCATTGCATCGGATTCCACAAAAACTTAGAAAAGTAAATTTACTATATTGTGCGTAAATGGCAGATGAAAGACTCTGACTAAGCAATACTTAATTAATTCAGACAAATATGTATTGAATGACATAATTCATTTATCAGCCATGTTTCCGCGGCACCCTGATTGAGAAACACTGTGCTACAAAATAATGAGTTCCCCAGTTTATTAGCAAGGGGTATCCAGTTTCTCACCAGTAGTAGTAGACAGGGCTGTAGTACTCGAGTCCGGACTCGGCGCGAGTCCGGTCTCAAGTCCGTTTTTTTATGGACTTGGACTTGTCTCGGACTCGGTATTGTTTGGACTCGGACTTGTCTTGGACTCGGACAATGGCCATGCCAAATTAGGCTTTTGGACTCGCTGGGTCTGTCATTAAGTTTTGTTTAGAACACTGGCCATTATAGATTATAAAGTGGAGCTTGAAATCCAATAACAAACAAGTTTGTCTTCACATCCATGCCATATAGGTTATCTTCTAAGGTTCACACTATTGACATTCATCCTTTTCATTGTCAAACACTGACCGACATGTGACTCGGACTTGACTTGGACTCGAATCTTTTTGGACTCGGTCTTGTCTCGGACTCGAACCTCTTCGGACTCGGACTCGTCTCGGACTTGACTAGTACTGGTCTTGGACTTGTCTTGGACTCTACAAAGGTGGACTTGACTACAGCCCTGGTAGTAGATGAGAGCAGCTGTGCAGGTAAGTAACTAAGTGATGAGTGAAGACACTGTGTCTGGCTTTTATACCATTCTGGGTCACCCGTACCAGGAAATAACTAGAATTCAATTTTCCCCCTTACTTATCAACCCAAAAATGGCACATCAGAGTAATAAAAACATAAACTAATGTTGCATACAGTGTTTCCCCACCCTTAATGGGAGCATGGTTGTAAATGATTTAAACGACAAACGTGCACAGGAGGAAAAAAAAGCAAAAATGTCTGAGACCCCATCACACGCCACCCACAAGCCCAACTCCTCAGATTGAGCAGATTATATGATGATAAGGAAGAATAACCCCAGCTACAAATTAACCGGCCACAACATCTTAAACAATTATTTTAAAAGATTAAATAACTTGTAATTTATTTAAAATCTTTATTTGGTCACGTGTCACTGTTTCTTATTTGTTTTTGTAGTTGGCCTACATTAATTTGTTCACCAAAGCTAACTGGAAAGCAGCTCTTTTTTGTCTCATTTCTGTTTCACTATTTGTGGTCTATTTTTCTGACAGGTACTGTATCACTGTCAGTCAAAGATGTCCTTCTTGTGACCTGACTTCAATATTGGGATGATATGTTTATCAGGGGAAACGTGACTTTGCCGTTTATCAATCCAGATCAATAAGGAAGCTGTTTCAACCTTTTGTACCTTATTATGGGTCAATAGGCCTACACACCTGTTATAGTTCCATAGGTTTCAAAGGAAATCATGGGATGAATGAACACACAAGATTGTGTTTTCTGTGCATCTGTGAATCTATGCAGAATTTCAATTAAATTGATCCAAAGTTATTTCCAGCCATTCTCAGAGTCCATTCTCTAGTCTTTGCTGAGCCCATATGGGATTCAATGATGATTGCCAGCTTGGAGCTACGTTTGCACTGCTAGACTCAGAGAATGCTGGAAGCACAAGAGAAAGGTAAAACACAATTATTTGACTCTAGTCTAGGCAGGATTTCTGAAAAGGTGCTTATTTAAGGTCCTGAAGGCAATTCATGTTAATTCATGTTCGGCATACAACTGATTTAGGGGTATTCAAGGGTGCTGAATCCAAATCTGCCGTATGCCGGACGCAAAAATGTACCGAAATGCCTCAAAACGGGCAAAATCCAATATGGCCGCCGCCACCGTGTTAAAATCCTGCAATCACTTTTCTTTTGGACTAAATAAGGTATGAATTTGAAAATAGCACTTATTTTTATGTTTTCAGACATGGGGAAAGCCATTATGTCATCAGATTTAAGCTCAGATTGGAGGAAAATGCTTATGTCATTGGCTGGCAGCCATTTTAAAAGCAGAGAGCCTCATATTGTCAACGATTTTTTAACATTCTTACTCAAGGAGAAGTATAAAATGAGCTTATTTCCAGAAATGGTACAGTATGCCTTTTTTTAAATATATATTTTAAGGGGCTTTTTATGCCTTTGTTAATAGCATGAGATGCTGACAGGAAGTGAGTGGGAGAGAGAGATTGGGGAGTATTGGGAAATGACCCCATCTGGACTCAAACCGGGGTACCCATGGGCATGCAAGCCTAAATGTGGGGGGCTTAGCGCATTGCGCCACAGCACCCCCGTACAGTATGCCTTTAATGCTCATTAGTTATCAATCAAAAAGTGGCATTGTTTACATGAAGGTTTTAATTCAGAATGAATTAACTAAAACTTAACCAAAACTTAATTTTGCTTTTGAACATCATGTAAACATTTCACAATTCGGAATTAAATTTAAGGGCAATGTCAAATTCACTGAACTATTTAGTCCAGAATTAATAATTAGGAATTAAAAAAACATGTTACAGTTTTTCTCGATTGCTTACACACAATTTTCGGACTCAGTTCTCGAATTCTCAAAACTCTACACACAACGGGCAAAACCCCTTATTACCCCTGAAAAATAAACGTCTTGTCTTAAAATGATACCCTCTTCTAAAAAGCTAATTTTGTCAAATGAGACACACAGACAGTCATTACAATAAACATTTTTAGAGCCATTACAGTTTTTTCGGATTGCTAAAGCTCAACTTTCGCAACTGTGGCTGCTTTTGCAAAACTTAACACACAACTACAAGAACTTCACACTAATCTAGCAAAACACTGTACATATGTTGCAAAATCAAACTAAGGTTGAAAAACGCAATACACTTTTGTAAAATTTGCGTTGTTGTGTCAAATCATTCACACAAACTAACTTTGGGATTGACACACACAAACACTGCAACTACACACATGAAGTATAAATGATACACACATTGAGCCTGTGTTTTTCTTTGCACAATGTAAATCAATTGTAGATCACACTTTTGTCAAGAATGCTTGTGATATAAACACACAGGGGATGAGACTTCAATCATGGATGTTTATTTACATTCACCAAAGCAGACTAAAAAGATGTTTTTGACATGTAGGCCTAATTCAAAAACACAAGAGGACACAATATAAGTCTAACAAAAGGAATACTGAACATCCATATGCCTTGCTGGATCTGACAACAAAATTTCATTGGCATCACATGCTATGTCTTCAAGTGCAAGACAGCGGAGAGAGTATCACCTTGCAAGGCATACAGCCGCAGCCCTGACATGTCAACATCAGTATGGAATTCTATTCAATTACCTACACATATTCACAATGTATTACGTTATATGTTCTTAAACAATTTTTTTAAAAGATCAAATAATTTATAATTTATTGAAAATCTTCATTTGGTCATGCATCACTGTTACTTATTTATTTTTGTACTAGGCCTACATTAATTTGTTCACCAAAGCTAACTCTAAGCCTATGGCCTACATTTTTCCCCTGTGAAATGCAATTCTTTTTTGTCTCATTTCTGTTTCACCATTTGTGGTCTATTTTTCTAGGTATTGTACTAGCCAGGCCGTGCCCTCCTAGTGACGCAACACCTTTGGCATTGCCACTAGTCAGGTCAAGAGCAATGCAAGTACTTTCTGAGCTGCCGAAAAATTGGGAACTCCTCCCATTTTGTCGGGAAGCGAACGACCATTAGCAAACCAAGGGAGCTTGTCAACCATGCCATGTGGGAAATGTTAACTGTTATACTCTTGGTCAGATCAATTTTCGAGGAGATTTAAAAGTCGATGATAATCATGCTTTTGTACTGTCAGTCAAAGATGAAAATGTTGTATTTCTTAGATGCAATTTCCTGCATTTTAACCAAATTGTGTGCTCAGTTTCAGCTCTATGGAACAGTACGTTTGTTTCTAAATATGGGACAATCCCATTATTTCAAAGGATCACTGTTCACTTATTATTTCACATTTAAATAGTAATCTAAATAGTGTAGCCTATTCATTTATTTGTTTATTAGGGCTATGGTGGTTAAGCAAAGGTGGAATTTTATCTTATACTTTATATTTACTGTATTCAGAAAAAGATACTCATTTGTTGCATATTAATGACCATATCAGCATGTTTAGGTGAATAAGCCCTGGGGGGGGGGCACAGCAGCTTGGCTGGGGGGGCAATGCCCTCCAATGCCCCCCCGTGACATCGGCCCTGGTCCTTCCTCTGACCTGACTTCAGTATTGGGATGATGTGTTTATCAGGGGAAACGTGACTTCACCGTATATCAATCCAGATCAATAAGGAAGCTGTTTCAACCTTTTGTACCTTATTATGGGTCAATACACCCCTGTTATAGTTCCATAGGCTTCAAAGGAAATCATGGGATGAATAAACACGCAAGATTGTATTTTCTGTGCATCTGTGAATCTATGCGGAATTTCAATTAAATTGATCCAGTGAATGACAAAAGACCAACAAAGGTGGGTTTCTGCGCCTGCACTTAACGTCTGTGTATTGCTTGGTGCGTGCACTCCCAAAAAGTAGTAATCCCTCAAGATTAGGTTAGGTTTCTTTATTAGTCTCCAAGAAGGAGAAATTTGCTTTGGAGACAGGGAGGTTGCAGCATCATAAAACACATAGAACACATAGGACACATGACACCAACACAGAAAAACAAACAACAGAACAAAAATAGAATTCACTCACAAGAAAAACAGTGTACATGCTCAGAAGCACTAGATGTCCTAACCCACTGCCCCTGACCCATCCAGTCCATACATGTCCCCCCCCCCCACACATACACACACACACACTCAGTACACCCCCTCACCCCGACATACACGCGCACACACACACACACAGCTCAGTACAAACCGTCCCCCGTCCCCACCGTCCTACAACCAACAACACCTTCATCCTGCAATAAATAACTAGGTTAGATCCATAATTTACATTTAAAAAATAATAAAAACAAGGATGCATTCATGTCTACATATCCCCCTCCCAGCTTTTACCCTAGTTTCCATCCCCACCATGGCGACGTATGGCTACATGTCTAAGCACTTAAGGAGAATTCTAGAAGACTCTGGTGTGAACAAAAAGATGATTGAAACTCCATAGCAGCTTAAGGGGACCAATGTGCAGTGAAACAATGAAACAGTTTTGATTATACATATAAAAATAAGAAGGAAAGACGAAATAAGAAAGAAGAAGGAAGAAAGAAAAAATGTGAGGTCAGAGGGTGTCTGAAAACAGACAAGACATTGGTCCTCACCTTCATATAGGCTGCAGAGAAGAGGATGGTACAAATGTAATAATTTGAAGGACTCACACATCTGTGGGTCCACAGACTTCAGCGCTGGTGTATTGAAATCAGTGGAATACAGTAGAACTGGTGTGCGGAGGCCCTTTAAGGGCCGCACACACGTCGCTACTAGCAAAGAGGCTTGAGACAAGAGGGCTTACTCACGTCATAACAGCGTAGTAGGAAATGATGGCGAGGGGAGTACGGAAATGTTATTCACTGTGGAACAGGTCATAGGACAGCGTGAATGTCTGTCAGCTGTCCTTAATTACCCCCAGCAATTACTGCTGACCAACAGCTGCCGTTATTTGGCCACAAATTATCCATCATGGTGTCGCCCCCACTGACCATGTGCAAGGGAGTACGAAAATGGCATCCATCGCACCCACTGACCAATGACCATGCGCAAGGGAGTTAATTTTCCATCCACTCGTGTCCTCAGGCAACGCCCCCGTACTACACCGTGGCCAATGCATTCCCCGCCAAGAGATTGTTCTTTCTCTTGAGTTTCTTTGCTACTAGTTACTCGCTCAGCGAATTAAGTCAGTAGAATGTCAATGTGTTCCAGCGAGTCTCGCTTGCGAGTAGGCGAGTACTGTACAAGAGATGCAATGTGGGCGGATTCCGAGTTGAAAATATTTTAACTTCGAGCAAAGCGAGTAAGCGAGTAACCAATTGGAAAGCCGAGTTCAGTACTTCTCGCCTGTTCATTGGCAGTTAAAGCCGCGGGAACTTTCAGCAAACGTTCCATGAAAGAGTGGTGAGTTAGGCGAGCAAGCGAGAAGCTAGTAATGTGTGTGTACACCGCTTTAGACCTTCAAGTTCAAGTTGTTCACAAATCCTATGTTTTCATGTTTTAGGTAAAACAGAATGTGAAAATGGTGTTTTATTAAAAAATAAATAAATAATGTTTATATTGTTGAAAATCACACTAATTCTGAAACATTAATTTGTGAATCTCTACCCCAACAGCATTTTCATAACACATGAAATAAAACACTCATACATGGTAAATATCGCAAGTATGCTCGCACCTATATGATGCCTGCAAGGGGCCTCAGATCTGGAACAAACATGATGAAGCTCTGAAGATGATGCCTTCTATCTACAACCTGAAAAAACATCTACTTTGTAATCTTGTACAAACCTATAGCTAAAATATCCTCTTCCATGGTTAGCTGGTTTGTGTGCGGGTGTGTGTACGTTTGTATGTGTGTGTGTGGATTGTGTGCGCGTGTGTGTGACTGTGTGTACTCCAGTGCCTGTGTGGGTGTGAGTGTGTTTATGTGTCTTCCATGGAGAAAGTAAGTAGCGGTGTGGACTCAGGAAAGTAGCCACTTTATTGTGGGCTTGGATGAAACACATGTACAGTGCCCTCCATAATTATTGGCACCCCTGGTTGAGATGTGTTAAAAGCCTTAAAATAAATTCAGTGTTTATTGCAGAAGAATACTGTCACACTGAAAATTGTAGGAAAATGTAGCCTTCAACTCAAATGAATTGGAAGAAAATAAAAAAAATCCCTGACTAAAAAATAATCATTTTTCATTAAATCACCTGTTCCACAATTATTGGCACCCTTAACAATTCCCAGGAAATACATATAATTGAAGCATTTCTGTCATTTCTACAGTAGTTTACAAAGTTTACCAGAGTATGTAGGAACATTTAATTAGTAATTCATCACTTCCTGTTTCCCTGGGGTATAAATATGATGTGACACCGAGGCCATTTCTCTTATCCACTCTTAAACATGGGAAAGACAAAGGAACACAGCATACAAGTGAGGCAGATGTGCGTCGACCTTCACAGGTCAGGCAGAGGCTACAAGAAGATTGCCACTCAACTGCAGCTGCCCATATCCACTGTGAGAGTGTAGGCATTATTACCCCTAAAGTTTAATTCATTTTCACTTATTTTACGAATGGCCACCATTTTGTAAAATACAGACACCATTTTGTTTCCCACTGTACCTGATCAGATTACATACGCGGCTCAGCCCCGCCCCGTATGTATAAAACCCCTGGTCAAGGTATGCTATTCAGCTCTGTCGCCTATTCCCCTAGGCCCGACGCCCTAGGAGAGACCGCCCGACTTCCCCATCGAGATGTGAGAAGTGCCGGGACACGTCTCCTTAGAGGGACGGCTATTTTAGAAATTATTGAAACTGTAAGTTATCTTGGCCGGTTAACACTACAGGCGATATATTTCTTCCTTCAACCGGTTTTCGTTTGTATTGCATTTGACTTTTGCGGACACTGCTAGGAGAGCAGTGAGTCAGGACCCACGAGGAACTCACGCGCTATGGATAACTTTTGTACGGACAATTGTTAATCTTTTTTTTTTACTGGTACCGAGATCAAGGACATCGCCTAGAGTCTACGAAGACTCGGCTGAGCCTGATTGTCTGTCCCCAAGAGAGTGGACAGCCGGTATAGTTACTACGCGTGGAGCGGACCTGCGTTCACCCCTTTCACTGGACCTTCGCAGGACGGCACCGCAAAGACAATCGGACTACACAACGAAATACCACCTTCCTTTTCCCGTTCAACGAAGCAAGACTTTGTGGACATACTGCACCCTCGCGCCGGAACCGCGTGATAACACTCGGACCCATACACACGTGTGCGTCTCGAGAACAAAGGAACCACCTCACCGGAGAGATCAAAGGATCTCTCTCTCTCCCTACCAAGGATAACGAGTAAGCACTGAGTTTGGGCAAAGATATTCAGTTAGAACTGTTACATAGCTTTGAGGAGTTGTGTTTAAATATCCACACTTGTAGAGTGTGATATATTTTATTTTGGGTTATTTTGTTCTATCTGTTCTTTCCTTTCTTTCTCTCTTTCTCCCCTCTCATCACCACAGATAGCCACACGCTATTCTTAGTTTACATTAGTTGCAATATTGCCATAGGCCATACTTGCACCCACATGTAAATTATCCACTCACAGAGATACACGTACCCGTGTTTTAACCCATAGAGTTATCGAGTTGAGGACGTAAGCTATTGTCGGAAAAGCGCGCCAAGCGCTCCCTTTTCCCTCCCCCCACACATACTGTAAAGCCTTTAGACAAAGGACAGTATTCTCTGATTAGCTTGAATTCTATCTCGAAGATAAGTTCCCGCTTCATCAGCCGAAAGCCTAACGCCCCTCCTCGTATCTCATATTTCGGTCCTGCGCGCAGCGCTGCGCAGAATCATTTGAGCCATTGTTCATAGAACATATACATCTCTCACTCTCTCTCTCCTCCCACCGCTCCGCACACGCGGTGTCAGATGTGCGCGGCTCCATCGAGCGCGCGCCTCCCTCCTCTCTCTCTCTTTCTCTCTCTCGCATAGCGTACACACACACACACGCATAACGCATCCCCTCATACCCCGTGTATATATTGTATATTTTACCTAAGTTCTTATGCCCTGCAAGTCACATTGGCTGTATCAGTGTTATGACCGGATGATGCTTTTACAATAAATGTACATTGTGGTGAACTGTGTTTGTCTTATTTGAACAATTTCTACGAAGTCAACCAGAAAAGAATTCACACAAAACCTTCAGATTATTTGTCAATAATGGTCATGATTTTATGAGACGGTCATGAACCGTGTTTTATGCAATCATTAATTAGACAATTGACGATTCCATAAGTACACACCTACACATTATTGATACCCAACGTGAAGAGTTTAACACACTCTTCAGGCATCCTTTCTTATACTCTTATTCCTCACATATAGTAATAACACATTACATATTTGGAACTGTATAAGAATTCTATACTTATTAATGTAATTATAATTACATTTACTGTACTTCCCTTACATTTAACGTCGTACCCATTAATTGTAGTTGACCCTACATATTTTGGTGCCCGTGTGTGAGGAAGAATAGTCCACGTCCAATAAATGTGGGATTACCCCTACATATTTTGTTGCCCGGGTGTGAGGAAGAATAGTCCTCGCACCCAATAATGTAATTCCGATTGCATAACTGCAATTGTACTTACAACAGGAACAATTAAGAAGTTCAAAACAACTGGAACAGTGGTAAACAAGCCTGGACGAGGACCCAAGTTTATTTTGCCACCACGCACAGTGAGGAGGATGGTAAGAGAAATCAAAAGATCTCCAAAGCTCACTGTTACAGAATTACACCAAATGGTAGCATCCTGGGGTCACAAAGTCTCCAAATCAACATTGTTGGCTGTCTACACGCCAACAAGCTGTTTGGGAGGCATGCACGGAGAAAACCTTTCCTCACTCACAATCATAAACGCAAGCGTCTGGAGTTCGCCAAGCGGTATTGGGGCTTCAACTGGGACCGTGTGCTTTGGTCAGATGAGAACAAGATTGAGCTTTTTGGCAACAAACACTCTAAGTGGGTCTGGCGTACCACGAAAGATGCGCATGCTGAAAAGCACCTCATACCCACTGTGAAGTATGGGGGTGGGTCAGTGATGTTGTGGGGCTGTTTCGCTTCCAAAGGCCCTGGGAACCTTGTTAGGGTGCATGGCATCATGAATGCTTTGAAATACCAGGACATTTTAAATCAAAATCTGTTGCCCTCTGCCCGAAAGCTGAAGCTGGGTCGTCACTGGGTCTTTCAGCAAGACAATGACCCTAAACATATGGCCAAATCTACACAGAAATGGTTCACCAGACACAAAATCAAGCTCCTCCCATGGCCATCTCAGTCCCCTGACCTCAACCCCATTGAGAACCTGTGGGGTGAGCTGAAGAGGAGAGTACAGAGGAGAGGACCCAGGTCTCTGGATGATTTAGAGAGATTCTGCAAAGAGGAATGGCTGAAGATCCCTCTTTCTGTCTTTTCCCATCTTGTGAAACATTATAGGAGAAGATTAGGTGCTGTTTTGTTGGCAAAAGGGGGTTGTACAAAATATTAACACCAGGGGTGCTAATAATTGTGACACACACTATTTGATGTCAAATAATTATTTCTTTATGTGGGATTTTTTCCCCACTGAATAAATGCACTTGTATTGAAGGTTGGCTTTTTCTCTTTTTTTCCATTAAGGTCCCATATTATTTAGAAAAAAAATAAAATAATTGGAAGCTAAAAAACACATCTCAACCAGGGGTGCCAATAATTATGGAGGGCACTGTATTTCGGCTTGAAGAGCGTAGATATTCATTGAGTATATGTGCAAATCATGCTAACCAAGGAAGTAGTTCCAGAAACCGACCCCGGGTAAGTAAGTGATAAGCAAAGGCACTGGGTGCATTCCAATATGTGACCTTGCGTCCTCCACTTGGGCTTGTGGCCTCATGTTTTGCTGATGCCCCGCCTTCGTGGAGAAAACGATAAAGTTTTTCTGCTGTCACCCTAGCCAAAACAATTTTTGACTTTACAATTGAGCTTTTGCGAGATATTGAAATATAATGCTGTTGTCAGTGATGTCATCACAACATATTACTTCCTGGTACGAGGCCACAAGCACAAGTGGAGGACGCAAGGTCGCATATTGGAACGCACTCACTGTGTCTGTTTTTCTGGGTCACCCGTACCAGGAAGCAACTAGAATTCCATTTCTCCCCTTTCTTAGTTATCAACCTAAAAAGGACACAACAGAGTTGTAAAAGCATAAACTAATGTTATTTACAGTGTTAGCCCACCCTGAACGTGAGCATGGTTGTAAAATTCCTCAGTTTGAGCAGATAATGAGGAAAAGAAAGAATAACCCCAGCTACAAATTAACCAGATAGAGCGTCTTAAACAATTATTTTAATACTGGATGAAAAATCTTTTACGACTGTTGTTTTGTTTTGTTTTATTTTATTATTTGTTGTGTTTGTGTGTGATTGTTTTATTTTGGTTTTTCTATTTTAACGGTAACTGGGTAAAATTTATATTATATTTATATATCACAATATTATGTTAATTTCTGATAAATATTTGTAATCATTATGAAAAAATGTGCCATAACAGATGCTAAATTGATGCACATCTGGGACACTGAACCATATCTGCACTCCTTTTTCCACATAAATTACCTTGTCTTCTCAACATGTGATGAGTATTCTTTCAAAGAGTTTAGAAAATATTGATGTATTTAATACCTTGTATTGTATATACCTATCTGGAAAATAAAAACATTTGATCAAATATTGATGTATAAGCCCCCCAAAATAATACGGGTGAAAAAGACCTGGTATGTAAAAGAAATGTGCAGGGGGGCTAGCAAGGGGCATCATCACTACGTCTTTTTGTTCTTCAGATTCATGTTCCTCACCGAAAATGAGCAAAAGACTGTGAATCTCAGTGTGAAAGAATAATAATTTATACTATTTTTCCTAAGGAAAAAAAAACTGAAAACAGGTCAAAATAACGCAAACACTTTGCAACGGTTAATAAAAACTCTTGTTAATGGGTGAACAACCAGAGCGATTAAGATTTGGACGTTTATGACTTTACTACTGTCTCACAGCACTGATTTAGTCAGATAACTCGGAAAAAGCAAAAATAAACTTTGGCTGTTTCCTGATCCCGGTGACCCATAATG